>NC_084978.1:3290536-3351748 GCF_963691925.1 Scomber scombrus | reverse complement strand
CAGCCATTCTCTTTTCTTCATGGTTGTTCGTGCTTCCTGAAAAAGAGTATGTGGCTCTACTACATTCCACTTTAGATGAATGGCTCATAGACATCCGATCAAATAAGCCTGTGCATTTAAGTCGAGTCAAGATTAGAATAATCATAGATGTCAACATCCTAAACATATTATGTCGGGGATCTGAAATTGTTATTGGATACCAGTCTTGTTACCTTTGAACCAAGCTGGGCTATGACTGTGTCTGAAATCACTTCATATTTACTATATAGTTCACTACATTTACCCTCTGCCATTTTATTTGAGTGTCCGAATGGTAAGTGTGTAAATGTCTCCACTATATTTTTCCCTCAAATATTCCTCAATGAAAGGAAAAAAGTAGCGTGCATGGCATGTTCACTACTCTCTGCTAACAATCCCACAATGCAATGCTCCACAGTTTAAAGATGTAAAAACTACGGTCACATGATGGTGATGAAGCAAAATGATGACAATTAGTAGCGTCTGAAATCTTGACTTGCTGCTGACTTCTGAATGAACTATTTAGTCTTTATTATATAGGGAGTAGTGCATAAGTGAATAAGAGAATGATTTCAGACTGGACTTTTTATTGATAGTGATCTCTTTGTACGCCAAAACATACAACTGACAAAATTAACCCAATACAAAATGTGGAAGTGAGTAAAAATTCCTCCTGGGAACGACAGATATGTGACTTGAACATCTGGGGAAAAAAATGTCTATCATGCATGGATCATTAATGTTACAGCAGATGATTAATGCAATGATGTTATAGTAAGTTTATAGAGCTGAGATAGCCTATAAAAATAAGGAAAATACAATAAAATGATTGTTAAAAATGTTTAAGATAAAACATAAATGTCAGAAAACAGCTATTTTAGAGCATGCAACTGTCTTATAACATAAAAACTGGGAAGAAATTCACATTAAAACACAAATATCCACCATATGTCATCTATTTCCTGCCTCTGGTTTAGTTAAACCTTCAGCATTTCTCATCTCACCTGTAGGGCTTTAATGTCTGTGATGTGTTTGTTCTTTAGATTTCACTCGCTGCACTTTTCCTGCATCAATAACCTTTTTTTTTTTCCTCCTCTCAGCAAGCCAGTAGGTTTGCTTTTGTTTGCACTACACGTCTTGAATATATAACACGCTTTCATTCTTCGGTTCAAGCCCGCAGCATATGGATCTCCACAGAGTCCATTATTTCTGTGTCTACCTGGTCATATGAGAGATGAATTTTCTCCTAAGTACAGGCTGATATGTGTGTTGTACACGTCCTGCAGTACGTGCAATGTATGTCTAACTCTTCATCTCTCTATAGTCTCACGTGTCCTTGCATATAAAGAACCTGAAAGTTTGTGTTTCAAGAGCAAATCAACTCTTTCCTGATATCAGGGTATCATGACTTTTAAAGCAGCTTTGTTAAAAACACACATACTGTTCATATTCTGACTTATCACAGCATTTCCTCATATAATTAGTCTCTATACCAAACTTCTGAACCACAAATCATTCATAAAGGTCTCATCAGTCACAGATAAACATGATTAATCCTTATTGAAGCTTTCAGAAAGCAGAGAGAGTTTATTCTTTAGTTTTTATGATTAACCCTCCTGTTGTCCTCGAGTCAAGGAAGGAAGGAAGGAAGGAAGGGAGGGAGGAAAGATGGAAGGAAGGAAGGAAGGAAAGAAGGAAGGGAGGAAGGTAGGGGGGAGGAAAGAAAGAGAGGAGGAAAGGAAGGAAGGAGGGAAGCATGAAGGAAAGAAGGAAGGGAGGAAAGAGAGAAGGAGGGAGGAAGGACAGACGGAAGGAAGGAAGAGAGGAAAGAAGGAACAGTCAAAACAGACGGGGTCAATTTGACCCGGGAGGACGACACAAAGGTTAAAGAAAGACATTATATTATGGTCCAATGTTACATAAAACATGACAAACTAGTTCAACAAATTATATTAAATGTGAAAAATGAATATTCTTGAAATTTTGGATGAATATGGGTCAGATATATTTCCTTTTTTTGTATATATTGGGTGACATTAGGTGAAGGCATCAAATATCAGGGTAAAAGGAAAAAGTGTTTTTGTTGCTATCGGATGTAAAAACAGTATGTAAGGGTTAAAACACATATATGGCACAATTTCTTAGTTTTTTTAATCATCTTACTAATCTTCCTTGAGATATCTTTTGTTGTGTTTTGGCGCTATATAAATAAAACTGAATTGAATTAACGAGTGAAAGCTGCCCTAAACGTCTGATATTGCCGGTAGTGTTTAAGATTCCTGAAGTTTTAAAGTTGCTGCCACAACAATAAAATGGAAGTGAATAAAACTGTGCTTGCCCCCCGCTATAAGCCAACTAAGCAGCTGCTTCGGAGCCTGCAGCCCCCTGACTCATGCATCATTTGCTGAATTAACTGATTATCTGACTTGGAAACCCTGCGTATCTATAATGAACTGGTATGTGTTGCTGCTAATGTATCACTAGCTACTAATAGTCTTCTATGATAAGATGACAAATGAACATCATCTTTATTTGTTTGATCTGAAACTGCATGGCCAGAAATACAACACAATGTTTGACCCATTCTCTTGATGCTGATCATTACGGTCACTATCAGAAACCAAATATGTCCAAAACTAAATATGGAGTTACAAGTGTTTTAAGGGGACATGAGCTTTAGTGGCCAGAAGGTTGATGAAGGTAAAGTTAACCCTCCTGTTGTCCTCAAGTCAAGGAAGGAAGGGAGGAAGAAGGAAGGAAAGGAGGGAGGAAGGGAGGAAGGAAGGGAGGGAGAAGGAAGGAAAGGAGGGAGGAAGGAAGGAAGGATGGAGGAAAGAGGGAAGGAAGGTAGGAGGGAGGGAGGGAGGAAGAAGGAAGGAAAGGAAGGACGAAGGAAGGAAAGGAGGGAGGAAGGAAGCAGGGAAGGAAAGGAGGGAGGAAAGAAGGAAGGAAGGTAGGAGGGAGGGAGGGAGAAAGGAAGAAGGAAAGTAGGAAGGGAGGGAGGAAGAAGGAAGGAAAGGAGGAAGGAAGTAAAGAGGGAACGAAATAAGGAAGGGAGGAAGGACAGAAGGAAGGAAGAAAGGGGATGGAGGAAGGAAGGGAGGAAGAAGGAAGGAAAGGAGGGAGGAAGGGAGGAAGAAGGAAGGAAAGGAAGGATGGAGGAAAGAAGGAACAATAGAAGGAAGGGAGGAAGGACAGAAGGAAGGAAGAAAGGGGGATGGAGGAAGGAAAGAAGGAAGGGAGGAAAGAAGGAACAGTCAAAACAGAGGAGGACGACACAAAGGTTAAGTAATGTAATATTTACCAGATGATGAACCTTTAGCAACAAAACACTTCTTTTGGGTGGTAAAATCAACTCATTTGCTCATGTGAACATTGATAACATAACCATATTGATTAAAATTGGGTTTAATTACACAGAATAATAATCTTTGGCTGTACTTGGCCTTTTCATATTATTAAGCGATAGGTCACATATGTGGTGAGTAAGAGACACCTGGCACTGGTTCATGTCACGCTGCTCAGTAACTACAGGCATGCAGAGATATCATAAGTACATTTTACAACAGGAGACTGTCCTGAACTTCAAACTGTGAAATTACACGTTATTGTTGTGAGGCATTATTATTCATATGCAGTCAGCTATTGTGTGTGTGTTTGTTGTTGAATAGGTTATAATCTTGGAAACAGGTTTACTGAGTTATATCAAAATATCTGCTCAATTCTGGCTCATAAATTGATGTAAACATGAGCAGAAACTATCCTCAGCATTTTTTAAAGCTGATGCATGAAGCAGGTGAAACACACACTTTGGCACGGCTGTCACTGATTGGTTAATACAGAGAGACAATCACACAATCATTCACACCTGTGGTTAATTTAGAGTTGAATCCACCTGACCTGTGCATGTAATTGAAATGTGAAGAAAGTTCACTATCCAAACTAGAGAGTGTGGGTGAAGAAATGCTCTTAAATGTCAATTTGAGAAAAAAATCCCATATTCATTTATATTTAAGTGATTTTGCAGCAGTATTACTTTATCACTTACTTAATAAATTATAAATACCTTGGTCTCTGGCTTGATGATTAATGTACATTCAAACATCACATAGACCATCTTATTATTCTATGCTGGGAGTTGAGTGCAAATGTCGTTCTTTTCATGTGAAAGCATGTTTGAAACCTTGAAACTCCATCAATAAGTCGGCTTCTTTTACAGAAACAGAACGATCTCCCTTATTATCCTATGAAGGACGATTGTTGACATCTTTTTTTGTTGTCAGTAATGAGTTATGGCGACTTGGAAATATAGAAGAAGTTAGAGAAATAAACCTTAAACCTCTTGACTCAGTCTACCATTCTGCTCTCTTATTTATTACTGCTGATAATTATGATATATATAGTATGACTGGGTTGGTCTTCTTTAGCAGACCAGCATAACAATCATTGGTATTTAATAATCTTTAAAGCCCTGGTCTGTAAACTACCATCATACTTATCAGTGATGCTGGATTTAAACCTTGGATCATATCAAACTCATACATATGACTGTTTTATGCTTCAGATCTCCCGAGCCCGGTCTGAATTTGGAAAATAAGCCTTTTCCTTCAGTGCATGAACATCTTGGAATAACCTTCAACACACATTAATAATCTAACAGCCTACCAACCTCTGGACAGTTTAAAACCCTGATCACTAACCTGCCTGTTTCACGCTGGAACTGGTTTAACGTGTTTGTAACTCAACATTATTATAAATGAAGGAAACCTCAATGAAACGTCGAGTTTAAATGAAGGTTTGAGACTTTAAATCATTGTGAAGAGGAGAGCAGAGTTTAGTTAGAGACAAGTTTATATTGGGGAGAGATTTTATTTGGCTCAGAGAATATAAGAGAATTAAAAAAAAGAGTAAAGAAGAAAAACAAGATAAAAAGAACAACAAATGTAACCCTTCTGTTGTCCTCAGGTCAAGGAAGGAATGGAAGGAAGGAAGGAAGGAAGGAATGGAAGGAAGGAAGGAAGGAAGGAAGGAAGGAAGGAAGGAAGGAAGGAAGGAAGGAAGGAAGGAAGGAAGGAAGGAAGGAAGGAAAGAAGGAAGGAAGGACAGGAGGAAGGAAGGGAGGAAAGAAGGAATGATGAAGGAAGGAAGGAAAGAAGGAATGAGGAAGGAAGGAAGGAAAGAAGGAAGGAAAGGAGTAAGGAGGGAGGAAAAGTGGAAGGAAGTAAGGAGAGGAGGAAGGAAGGACAGGAGGAAGGAAGGGAGGAATGATGGAAGGACAGGAGGAAGGAAGGAAGGAAGGAAGGAAAGGAGTAAGGAGGGAGGAAAAGTGGAAGGAAGTAAGGAAGGAAGGAAGGAAGGAAGGAAGGAAGGAAGGAAGGAAGGAAGGAAGGAAGGAAGGAAGGAAGGAAGGAAGGGAGGAATGATGGAAGGACAGGAGGAAGGAAGGAAGGAAGGAAGGAAAGGAGTAAGGAGGGAGGAAAAGTGGAAGGAAGTAAGGAAGGAAGGAAGGAAGGAAGGAAGGAAGGAAGGAAGGAAGGAAGGAAGGAAGGAAGGAAGGAAGGGAGGAATGATGGAAGGACAGGAGGAAGGAAGGAAGGAAGGAAGGAAAGGAGTAAGGAGGGAGGAAAAGTGGAAGGAAGTAAGGAAGGAAGGAAGGAAGGAAGAAGGAAGGAAGGAAGGAAGGAAAGAAAGAAAGAAAGAAGTATGAAGGAGGAGGGAGCAAAGAAGGAACAATTAAATAAAGAGGGAGGAAGGAAGGAACAGTCAAAAGAGATGGAGTCAATTTAACCCAGGAGGACAACAGGAGGGTTAAATCTGCACAGTAACAGTGATCACAGTAATCAGAGTTGTCTAAAATTAAAGTATTTAAGTGAAGTTCAGTGATATTAAATAAATGCAACAACTGATGTGTCAGATTTTTGATCTCTGGCTGGTTGCTAACTGATCTGCAATGCTAACCCTCACAAACAAAACTCCTCTTAAGGGAAAAGAAAGCTCAGTTGTGGTCTGTGCTGTTTGTGTTTCCGGTAGGAGAAGCCGTCGTGTCGGGTCTGAGACGCTGTCTGACTCACACTGAGACTCGCAGTGAGACGCTGGAGGAGAAGGAAAAAGTGTTTTTCCCGCGGGAGCGCCTTGGCTTGTCAAACTCCTGCTTCTCGTGTCAAAAAAACCCAGACACTTCTCATCCTCTAAAGCTAAAGCGCACTTTCATGTACTTCCCCTGCGCCGGGAAATCAAACGCTGATGTTTCTTACGACACGCCAATCAACCGACAAAATCTTTTCTACCCTCACCATGTTCTCGCTCTTTTTATATATATATATATATTTATCCAACATATATATATATATAATCTGACTTCTAACATGAATCTCGGTCAGCTGTCATGTTGGAGAGGATATTGTTGTTGTTGTTGTTGTTGTTGTTGTTTTTATTTGAAGCTTGTGCTGTTTATTCTGTGGCACAGGTTGGCACACATAAGGCAGCTGCTGAGGTGAGAAACACTCTGAGCTGAAAATGTGATCCCAGTTAATCACCAGTTTGACTGAAGCTGCCAAAATTAAACACGTTGAAAGCAAAAAAAAAAAAGAAAAAAGAAAAACACACCACAGAGACGAGGTGCAGCTTTTAAAAGTGAAGTCAGAACAACAAAGCAAAATGTGAAGGTTCAACACTTCAGTCTGTCAGTAAAAATAACTTTAAACCTTTATGTCGTCCTCCCAGGTCAAATTGACCCCGTCTGTTTTGACTGTTCCTTCTTTCCTCCCTTCCTTCCTTCTATCTGTCCTTCCTCCCTCCCTCCTTCTCTCTTTCCTCCCTTCCTTCTTTCCTTCTTCCATCTCCCTTTCTTCTTTCCTTTCCTTCCTCCCTTTCTCCCTCCCTCCTTCTCTCTTTCTTTCCTCCCCCCATCTTCCTCTTTTCCGTTCTCCTTCCCTCCTACCTTCCTTCCTTCTTTCCTCCGTCCTTCCTTTCTTCCTTCCTTCCTTCTTTCCTCCCTTTCTCCCTCCCTCCTTCTCTCTTTCTTTCCTCGACCTATCTTCCTCTTTTCCTTTATCCTTCCCTCCTACCTTCCTTCCTCCCTTCTTTCCTCCATCCATCCTTCCTTCCTTCCTTATTTTCTCCCTCCCTCCCTCCTACCTTCCTTCCTTCTTTCCTCCCTTCCTTCTTTCCTTTCCTCCCTTCCTTCTTTCCTTCCTTCCTTCCTTGCCTCCTTCCTCCCTCCTTTCCATTCATTCTTCCTCCCTTCCTTCCTTCTTCCCTCCTTCTTCCTTCTTCCTTCCTTCCTCCCTTCCTCCCTTCCTTCCTTCCTCCCTCCTTTCCTTCCTTCTTCCTCCCTTCCTTCCTTGACTCGAGGACAACAGGAGGGTTAAATGCTTTTTGGAGGGTGTCTCTGCCTTTAACTTGTGACCAAAAACATCAAAGTTTAACTGTAAAGAAGAAGAATTAATATTAAAATATCGTTCAACTAGTGCAACTCCTATTTCCTAACATCCATATCATGTAATCATAACTGAGCATCTCATATTTAGAGGTCTTAATAATTAGAAAAGACTGGAGGCTAAATCAAGATCATGAACAGCTTTTCTCTCTCTTGCTTTTGAATTCAACTTGGTTGTAAATTTACTTGTATGTCAAAGTCAACAGCTGTTCATAATCATCATATTTAGGGAAGCTAATAAAGTTAGTGAAGAAGCTGCAGAGTGAACAGTATGTAAACACAACCTTCCCTTCAGAGAGTCAGCCTGCTATAATTTGGCAGCTAAGTGAGCTCGTTATTGCAACAGCACTTGTTTCTGTCTTAGAGTTTAACTGTGTATATTTCAAAGTGTTCAATTTCTTCTTTACTTTTTACTTTGAAAAAATCTAAGATTACACTTGTTTTCAACCCCATTTGCTCAACCTGCCATGTTTAACCATCTCACTCTCACCTCTACAAAGCTTGCATACTCCTCCTTTTTTTAAATTCTCTGTAACGTCCCTCCGGGGCCACCTACTGTACTTCAGCAGCACGGCTGAAACAATGAGGCCGAGGCTGAAAGTAGACATTTACTGCCAGTCTGAACGCGTCTGTTTAATTCCAGCATTAGATCACTTCCTTCCCTCTGAGTGAAGTTCTGCTACAATCTCAGTTTTTTGAAAGCATAAGAAGCCAATTTTCCAGGGAATCCCGGGAAATCGACAACACTAGCTGAGCCCTGGTCATTTCACAAGCAACACTAAATGCAACGTGGAGACATTATGCATATATGGGTTCCCAATCCAACCATTTTTTGTGTATTATTGTATCATTATTAAGGCAAAAGAACTCAATTTATGTCCATCGACATTATAATGAATAATCTAAAGGCTTAATATTAGTTTGCATCCAGCGTGCTGCGTGGACTTCATTACATCTGCTGCACCGCTGCTACCACAATTATGAAATGGTAAGTTTATTGTCAGTGACTGTGACCTTCATAAAAGTAATATTTTACAAATCTGCATTATATAAACTAACGAAATTCGTTAAAATAAGTCATTTGGCGACTTCTAAGTCATTAAACTAAGTCTTACTTTTACTGGCGTAAAGAGTTGAATCAGGAAGTCTGCTTTTACTAGTCTTTTTTACACTAGTATCTAGTACTGCATACTACACAGGCATGACTCAGAATAACAAGCTTGCACTTTTTAATCATAATGCGTTCTGTTTTACCGGCGCAGAGCACGCGAACACACACCTGTGCATGTTTTATGAGAGTAAACTGTATATATGTTTTTTGCGCAATGTGTCGGAGGCAACCGTGCTTGAGTACGGTACGGTTGGGATAATGTAAGTGCGGGCCAGCGGGGGACAGGGGAGGGGGGACATCCGTGATTCAGCACGGTACGGAACAACTGACCCTAGTGTGAGTGCACCCTGAAACAGAAAGGGTTCATTAACCTGCAACATACCTGCTCTCCAAATGACAGAGTGATTGACTGCAGGAGTCTGTGTAACAAATGCTTCATTTTCAGAAGAATCATTAAAAACATGCGTGGTGAGAGAAGCCGGCCCATGTGCTTTATTCAAGATTTATCAAACTCTAATTACCAGATTCCATGTAAAAATTAATCAAAATATAATTAAAACATTAATCTTGAGAGGATTTCCCTGCTGCAGTCTCTCAGTGACACAGCACCATCTATGGATCAGCATCTATGAAGACTCAATCTGGATTATCTGCACAAGGAATTCAATCAGGATGCTTTTAGGAGTCATTTATTGTTTTTCCTTCTTTCAGAGTTTTTGATTTGAGCTCAAGTAGATTTATATCCTGATGATTATGTTAAGATATTTTTCTCCCTTTTACAGTTAATGCTGTATCACAAAGACACTGGATTTATGCCATTTTAAAGGAAATCTATGGAGGCTAGAAGAGTGATGGTTAAATGTTGGCATTGGATATGAAGTCTGGCATTGTAAACAAAACCTGAAGTGAAAAAAAGGAAAACATTGGCATTGAAACAAATATTGGCACTGAAAAAGAAGTTATTAACCCTCCTGTTGTCCTCCCTTGTCAATTTTGACTATTCCTTCTTTCTTTCCTTCCTCCCTCTTTCTTTGCTCCCTCCTTCCTTCCTTTCTTCCTTCCTCTTTTCCTCCCTCCTCCCTCCTTTCTTTCCTTCCTTCCTTCCTTCCTTCCTTCCTTCCTTCCTGCTTTCCTTCCTCCCTCTGTCCTTACTCTTTTCCTTCCTTCCTTCCTCCCTCCTTACTCCTTTCCTTCCTTCCTTCCTTCCTTCCTTCCTTCCTTCCTTCCTCTTTTACTCCCTCCCTCCCTCCTTTCTTTCCTTCCTTACTTCCTTCCTCCCTCCGTCCTTACTCCTTTCCTTCCTTCCTCCCTCCCTCCTTACTCATTTCCTTCCTTCCTTCCTTCCTTCCTTCCTTCCTTCCTTCCTTCCTTCCTTCCTTCCTTCCTTCCTCCCTCCTTACTCCTTTCCTTCCTTCCTTCCTTCTATCCTTACTTCCTTCCTCTTTTCCTCCTTACTCCTTTCCTCCCTACCTCCCTCCCTCCTTACTCCTTTCCTTCCTTCCTTCCTTCCTTCCTTCCTCATCCCTTCCTTGACCTGAGGACAACAGAAGAGTTTTTTTTGGAGTCACTGATTTTCTGTTTCAACTTTCTGTCACTGTTTTTTGGGGAAGAGAGGATGAGTTTGAAGGAGAGACAACATACCCAGGATGCCTTGTGGTCCTGATGAAGACGACACCCCCAAGAGTGATGACAGAGATTTGTAACTTTTTCTGTGGGACTGTTAATATGTCACCTCATTCATTTTCAAATAGTTTTTCAAGGCAAGCTTTTAGAGTCCCAATACGTGGTCATTTTAACCCAAATTAAGCCTTATTGTTAATCGTTTTCTGAGCCGCCGGCCGGCCGAGACCGACGTCATCTCAGCTGCTAGCAGCTCGACTCCTGAGATAAAAGTCCAGTCAGCGTCTGTCGTCATCCTGGGGAGAAAATGATCCGATGAACTGATCTGTGCAGCTCGGTGGTGATTAAGCTCTGGCTGTAATGTCTCTCTGCAGCATTCTGATATATATGATATAATTCCTGTTGGAAGATAAATGTTGGTCTCACAGATGATACGTATAATAGTTGCAGCTGGCACATTAGTTTGTCTGAATGTAAAGTGAAGCTTCATGTTGTTCTTGGACAGAATAACAGCGCTGCGTCTGGGGCTCTAAATGTACAAATATCACCACGTTTCAACAAATCAACACATTGGTCTAGATCAGGGGTGTTAAACTCATAAAGCCCAATTTGATCTTTTGTGGGCCGAGAGGCAGGAAAGATGGAAGGGAGGAGGGAAGAAAAAAGGAAAGGAAGAAAGGGAGGAAGGACAGACGGAAAGACGGAAGGAAGTAAGGAAGGAAGAGGCGAAGCAAGGAAGGAAGGAAGGAAGAAAAGAAAAGAAGACAGGCAACAAAGATGGAAAGAACGAAGGAAGGAGGGAAGAAAAAAGGAAATGGAAAAAAGGGAGGAAGGACTGACGGATGGATGGATGGACGGACGGACGGAAGGAAGGAAGGAAGGAAGGAAGGAAGGAAGGAAGGAAGGAAGGAAGGAACGAAGGAAGGAAGGAAAAGAAGATTTAACAGAACAGAAGGGAGAAAAATAAAAAATTGAAAGACAATGACTATGAAAACAACAAAAAGGAAGGAGCGGATAAATAAATAACCACCATAAACCAAGAATAAAAATAAAAGAACGACAATAAAAATACATAATTACCTTGGCATTGCATGATAATCTAGTCACATAACACAACTTTTTTTTTATTTTTATGGTCTGGCCCCTAGGATATAATTAAGAACTAGTAAGATAATAAGCAACTCACACATACAGTTGCTCCTAGTTAACCACTATTTTATTTTATTTTTTTATCTGGCTTGCGCTTGCTGAAACTTACTTTGGCATCATTTATATGTGGTTTCCATCTGCAGCAGAGCGCTCGGTTATATGTAAGCAGAGATTTGGATTCTTTCATCCTCCTGTTCTGATCCATCCATCCGTTTCATACCAGGTGTGCACACCCGGCATCTATTAGCTGATGTCTGAGAAGTCTCACTGAAAACTGATCACAGTGTTTCCCTCGGATGATCCAGAGTACATTAACATCCTGAATAAATATTACCAAACTGATCTGCATGGCTAGAAACCAACAGAAGTCAAGATAAGATGTTTAACTTTTTTCTGTGTGTCATGTGTCAGTCAATATAGTGTTAAAAAATCCCAAATCTCCCCACTGAGTTTCCCCCCAGGCTTCCACAGCATCTGTAATTGACTCAAATTGAATCAAGCCGGCGTGATGTGTTGTTCAAACTTCTCCAGCCTGACAATGCACGCCTCTCGGATGATAAATAGAGCTGCTGAAAACATCTAATTTGTAAGGCTGCTGGCTCCCCAATTCAAAGGCAATCAATACGCCCATTAGCTCCACTGCCATTAGTTTCCAAACATGTGAGCACTTTCCAAATGCCCTCCGAGCACAAAGTCATTCAGGCAAATATTTGTAGACAAACCATCTTCTTCCACACACCACCATCTGGCTGCAGGCCACAAGCAAAAAGCAAGAAGACTTATTGACTACTGAGATGTGTGGTGATATTTCTTTCCTATGCTGGAAGATTTTCTTTCAATAAGGTGGTAATGTGCCATTTAATTGGGGGGAGAAAGTTGTTGCCTTCAGTTTCTGGGAATATGATTCACAACATCTAATTATGTTTAATTTAAATTATTGTTTGTCTACCCCATCTAATGAATCCTGATGAGTAGGTTTTTGGGAAGTTGATCAACCACCTCATCATGCAGGCTCTTTGTTTTGAGTCTGATTTAATATTGAAGTGCTTCCTTTGAATTCAGAAACATGGGAGCTGAGGGCATTACACACCACATTAGCATTCCCATAGAAATCAATTGTATGGATGGGAGCTACATAATGCAAAAAAAACAAACAAATACCACACAAACAGGCAACTTAAGGTTTTAAAATTGTAGTTTCTTACTCTTTCATGATCTCATCCAATCAAACTTTGCCATAGATGCACAAAATCATATAATGTGAATGTTTAGTGCAATGGTCCAACACACTCTAACACACCTGATTCTAATAATCAACTCATTATCAAGCACTTTGTCAAGCTTCAGCTACTTGATAACAAGTTGATTATTAGAATCAGGTGTGTTAGAGTGAGGAGAAATCTAAAACATGCAGCGCAGTAGCTCTCCAGCAGCAGGGTTGGAGACGACTGGTTAAGTGGCTCTTAACTAAATTTAGTTATGCAGAGAGGTGAGAAGGAGGTGAAAAGTAAAAGTGTGGAAGTCATTTCAGATAAACTCTTCATGTGTTAATGTTGACACATCTAACTGTACTTTTGACCCAGTATGAGCCTTCACGAGGATTGCAGGGTTTTTGAAATGGGAGTGTGGCTTCATTTCCAATCTGCATATAAGCAGATAGTAAATCACTTTTGGGAATCGAGCATCAGGTCAGATGTTCAGATAGGAGACCGAAGTTTACACCAACAACGATCTATCCGTGACCATACTGTAGTTGCAATTTTTTTAAGCAAGAAAGTAAGCATTAGAGTCCCAACATATGGTCATTCCCAGCAGCGTACATGAAAATAAATATATATATGTAGTATTTTTCCCGCCCTCTTAAAGTCTCCAATCTGCAGAGACACAAACTTGGTTCTTCTGGGATAAAAATGTTAAAGACAAACTCAAAACTACCTTTGGATTTAGGTGGAAAACCAACACAAACACTGTCCTTAGAATAATCGTTTTTAGTCTTTACTCTTTAACCCTTACATACTGTTCATATTCTGACTCACAGTTAGTCTCTACATCAATTCACATTCATAATTTCCCCCATTATTCACCAATAAATGTTAATGATTAATCTTATGGAGAAAAATACATTCACAATCACTATGTCATGGTCCAGGATAACATTTTATTGAATATGATGAATACAACAACATGATTTAATGCTTTTTTTTTTTTTTTTTTTTTTTTTTTTTTTAACAAAACAAAAAAAACACGTAAAATTTGTACATTTGCATATAAAAAATATGTATCAGCTGCACAAATGTTTTTAAAAAAAGATGCATTTTATTTCCATTTTTGTATATTCGGTGGTCACATTAGTAAAAATCCGGCTAAGGAAATGTGAATAGGGCATTTTTACAGCTTTCAAATGTAAAAATGATAAAATTTGACCCCAAACACTATATAAGGGTTGAGAAAAATTTTAAACTTTCTAAATGACCTATTTAAATACGTATTAGTTTGAATATTTGTGTTATTGTGTAATCCTTTTAAATACAGTAAACTTAACCCTGCTTATCTTAGTGCTTAACTAGTGTGATTTAAACCACTCTGCAAATAAAGACTCCCGTGATATATGAATCCCAGCCTTCCTCTTCCTGCTGTGTTTCAGAGAAGCAGACTCCATGCCCTCTAGCACTCTGACAAAAAACCCACAGTGGGGGTGTCGTATTTACGTCCCGAGCATTAGAAACAGATTATTAATCCTGTCATTTAGGTCTGTTTGGGAATCCCTCTGATCTAATTAACGTCAGTGTTTGTATATTTAAAAGAGAACACGACTTGATAAACCTGCGTCTACACCAGCGTCTTAATGGAGTGATTCACTGCAGCCTATCTCATTACTGCGGAGGGTAAACAGCTAAATAGCTCAACATAACATCACCCTCCTCCTCTTCCTCCTCCTCCTCTTCCTCCCTACCTCCCTCCATGCTGCTTTTGCTCACTCAAGCCTTTTCACTTCCAGAACTTGGTTTTTATTTTTGGACTGTTTTGTTTTTATGAGACTATTGTCCTCCAGCCCTCCATAGAAGTGATGTCCTAGGACTTTTTTTACGAGTACATCCCTAGTTTTATGTGTTGCAGCTTTTTTTTTTTTTTCTCTTTTAGATTAGACCAAGTAATCTCATTGGCCACCTTGAATACACGCCCCTCCTACTGATGTGATGCTGTATAAGGTGACATAGCAACAGCCTCTGGATGCTGCTCATCAATCATATGGCTGATGTGTCTGCTGATGTTTATGCTCCCTGTTTTCAGCTACGTGTCCATAATGCCAAACGGGGCCGTCTGTACCTTGTTGCCGAAACACAAAATGTGTTAAGAATGCCAATAAATCTGGATGGAAACAAGATGACGCAGCCCGGAGACAGGTGCTAATGTTGACGGAGAATCGGTTACACTGATGGTGTCGTTAATGACGGCGGTCATTACGGGGCGCTCGGCAGTCGCTGGCTCATCTACATGCGGATGTGTTGTGTCGATATGAATATGAATGAAAAAAAGATCTGGACGAACTCACCCAGAGAGGCTCAGTCCTGTCTCCCCCCCCAGAATCACATTTCCTGTCCAGTCTGGACTCGCTCCTGATCTTCCATCCATAAACTGAAATATCATCTCTTCCTCGCTCCTCTTGTATCTCTTCTAACTCTAATAACACCTTAGACTGTGGAAAACTCTCTGTTTCTTCTCCTCAGATTGTATTTCCTTCCCTCCGTCTTCTCTCTCTTGCAGTCATTCTTTTCACAGATATAATATTTAGATCCTAAGATTGAATTTATTCTGTTTCATATGATTTCAGACGGAAACATGATGATGAAATCTGACCTGAAAGAGAGATGAAAAGGTTTATTTTCTACTTTTATTACCATCACCACTTTTGTATTAACCTTTGTGCCGTCCTCCCGGGTCGAATTGACCCCATCTCTTTTGACTGTTCCTTCTTTCCTTCCTCCCTCTTTCTTTAATTTTTCCTTCGTTCTTCCCATCCTTCCATACTTTTTTCCTCACTTCCTTCGTCCTCCTTTCCTTCCTCCCTTCCTCCTCTCCTTACTTCCTTCCTCTTTTCCTCCCTCCTTTCATTCATTCCTTCCTTCCTTCCTCTCCTTCCTTCCTTCCTCCTTTCCTTCCTTCCTTCTTCTTTTCCTCCCTCCCTCCCTCCTTCCCTCCCTCCCTCCTTACTTCTTTCCTTCCTCCCTTCCTTCTTTCCTCACTTCCTTCCTTCCTTCTTCTTTCCCTCCCTCCTTACTCCTTTCCTTCCTTCCTTCCTTCTTTCCTCCCTTCCATCCTTCTTTCCTCCCTTCCATCCTTCCTTCCTCCCTCCCTTCCTTCCTTGACTCGAGGACAACAGGAGGGTTAAAGGGTAAATCCACCCCAATATAATACAACCAGTTTCCTATGTCCATTAATTGGTCTGAAGTCATGTAATTGGCAGTAAACATAATATCTTTATGGTGATCAGAGTATCTAAAGATAAATAAACTCCACTGTGATATCTGCTTGAGTTTCTATCAGTGTTTACTTCAATGAATTTGTAATATTGACATATGGTCGAGATTGATCGTTACAGCTGTTTCCCATCCATCATTTTCTCCAGGTCCAGGTTATGTTGGCAGCAGGCTTCAGCCATAACCTCCACCTCTACCTGGAAGGACTCAAGGTATTTCACTGCTCCAGGGTTTCTCCTCGTCCGAGTTGGACGTGCTCAGAATATCTTCACAGGATTGGTCCAGTAGTGTAAATCTTGATGCTGATCTTGATGCCGAAACACCTCGACTGGCTGCTTCCAACATGAAAGAGCAGCTGTTCCTTTCTACATGCAGCTTCTATCTGAAAAATCATTCATTCAGTTAATTTACCCAGTGCTTATAACATAAGTAAGAGCTGGGACGGAGAACGATAGATCAAGAGCTTTGTGTTTAACTAACAAACGTTTAGTTAATCTGAAGAAAAAAACAAACTGGAATTTAAAGTCTCCTCACCTTTTATGTAAGGCAATGATTTAATTAAAACTGATATGATACGGCAGCTATTGAGCATATATCTTACATTTTTTTCAAAAGAGCCTAACACTGTTGGCTATCGACCTGTAAAATATTACATCAAAACATTTGACTGCAGTGAAGTTTGTATTCAACAATGCAAGATGCTGAATTAATCTGCAGCTATCAGACTTCAGGTTAACCCTCCTGTTGTCCTCAGGTCAAGGAAGGACAGGAGGAAGGAAGGAAGGAAGGAAGGAAAGAAAGAAAGAGGGAATGAGGAAGGAAAGGAGTAAGGAGGGAGGGAGGAAGGAAAGGAGGAAGGAAGGAAGGGAGGAAAGAAGGAAGGAAGGAAAGAAAGGAGTAAGGAGGGAGGGAGGAAACAAAGAAGAAGGAAGGAGAGAAGGACGGAAGGAAGGAAAGAAGGAAGGAAGGTAGGAAGGAAGGAAGGAAAGAAGTGAGGAAAGAAGTATGGAAGGGGGGGAAGAATAAAGGAAAAATTAAAGAAAGAGGGAGGAAGGAAGGAACAGTCAAAAGAAATGGCCCGGGGAGGACAACAGGAGGGTTAAAACCAATCAGGACCGTCCTGGTTTCAAGCTGGACGTCATGACAAATATCTGTATAACACTAAAATGTAATGAATCATAATTATAATATTATACTTGTCTTCAGCTCTTACATACAGTAGATGTTTTTATGTCCTGTCTCACTCATTATTATCTACTCAAATATAGAAACATAAGCAATGCCCTACACGTCTGACTTCAACACTCATTTGCTTGTATTTATCACTCTTGCCATATTTCCATAGTAATTACATGCATTAATACACACCCCTTCATTTGAAATGATCTTCATGCAACATAATGTGATGTGATCAATAATGTGTAATCAGCCTCCTTGATCCGACCTCCAACTGAAAACAGTAACGTGACCAGACTCTCCAGTTCGTGCTGGATCGTCCTGGTTTCAAGCTGAGCGTCCCGAGTCCTGACAAATATCTATAAAACACTCAAATGTCCTAAAATGCACCTACATAAACTTTTATCATGTTCTGTCTCACTCATTTTTAACCTAAGCCAATAACTCTTATATAATAACTCTATATTTTCATAATAATTACATGCATTCATTCAAATCTTTCAATTAAAATGATTACTTCATGCAACATAATGTGATGTATCTCACCTCCCACTGAAAACAGTTAGAGACCAGTAAGAGAAGAATAATGGCAAAAAAAGGGCGACTATGGCAGAATATGTGAGATTTATTTGTTTAACCTTTGTGTCGTGTTCGTTTCTCCCCCCTTACTTTGGTGCTCCCGGTCAAATTTGACCGGCCTGTTTTAACTGCCCTTAAATTAACACAAAAACCATTGATCGTCACCAAATTGTATTTAACTCCCTTTTAACCTGTAAACAATGTCTCAGACTACTGGTTACATGAATAACTGCAGTGAATAGACACAGAAATTGAAAGTTGTATTCTAAAATTAACATTTATTGTAGAAAAATCAAAACAGAGACCAAATTCACAGAACATCAGAACATCAACATGAACACATTGTGTGTGTGTGTGTGTGTGTGTGTGTGTGTGTGTGTGTGTGTGTGTGTGTGTGTGTGTGTGTGTGTGTGTGTGTGTGTGTGTGTGTGTGTGTGTGTGTGTGTGTGTGTTCAGACACAGGAGTGGCATTTTGCAATCAGGTCACAGTGTGCCTTGCAAACGTAGGCATCACATTTGAAAGTGCACGGGGAAGTTGAGGCTTGTTCTTCCTCACTGTCCCCACCATGGTGAGCTTTCTTTTCAGCAGCTCCTGACCAGCCCATGTGATGTGAAAAAGTTATCACATGTGATGTTATGCCCCTTGAGACCGGCTGTCATGTCCAACACAACACGCATGCCTTGGTTTTTTTCTGGCCTTCCAGTAACAGGTTTCCCTGTGTAAACCTGCATATTCCAGGCGTAGCTGCTCCTGGCATCACATGCTGCCCAGATCTTGATCCCATACTTGCCTGGTTTGCTTGGGATGTACTGTTTGAATGGACAGCGACCTCTGAAAGGGACCAGGCTCTCGTCCACTGTCACCTCAGGGCCTGGATTGTACATCAGTGGTAGGCGCTCCACCCACCTGTCCCAAATGTTCCTGATGGCAGCCAGTTTGTCGTCTCGCCAGGGGAAAGGTCGTGTAGCTCTGTCATCAAATCTGATAATTCTTGAGAGGACATGAAACTGTTGCAGGGACATAGTTGACCGGAATATAGGCCTCCCTGACTCTGCATCCCACAGACTTTTTGTAGCCTCATTGTTGGACCGATGTACTCCTGCTAGAATCAACAGACCCATGTAGGCTTGGAGGTCTACCTGGTCCAAGGCCTTCCATGTGTCCGCAAACACACGCCCCCCTTCCAGGTTTGTCATCGCCAGTATAATTTCCACAATGGACTCTGGTAAAAAGAGTTGGAAGCTGGACTTGATGTCATCCACACGAGATGTTGCATACCCGGTTGGCCCTGGTGACATCCTAATGATATTTTCCCCTCTTGATCTGCCTCCTCTGTCCTGGGGGGATGAATACCAGAGCAAGTTGCCATCCTTGGACTGGAATGTCACCTCAGGTGTGTCTTCCACAGGGGCCTCTTCCCCAGGTGCCTCTTCCTCAGGGGCCTCTTCCTCGCCATCTGTTGACTGTTCGGTCTCATGATGGTCTGGATCAAAATCAGGATCGTTGTCTTCTATTTCTGAAACATCCTCCTCTATTTCTGGTTCAAATCCAATCCCGTCTTCATCAGTTTGAAAAAAAAGGTCAAGAGCCTCTCTGACAGAAAAACGTCTGATCAGGCGCCGACTCATTGTGTTCAGAGTAAAATAAGAGCAATGCACAAGCAAGCTGGGGATCTGTGAGAAGATATCATACGTTTTGTATCGAAAGTGTGGTTCACGTGGGGGGATGGACACATTAGCCCGGGAAAGAGCCAGGTTCCCATAACAAACACCTAATTGGTAACTTTGAAGTGTTACACGTTTAGTCTGGAAGGTGTGGTTCACGTAGGGGGACAGGCACATAAGCACGGGAAAGAGAGGACACATGGTCAGTCTGAAAGGGGTTCACGTGGGGTGGAGTGTGTGTGTGTGTGCGTGCGCGTGTATGTGCTTGCGTGTGTGTGTGTGTGCGTGTAGGTGTGTGTGTGTGCGTGTAGGTGTGTTTGTGTGTGTGTGTGCGTGTAGGTGTGTGTGTGTGTGCGTGTAGGTGTGTTTGTGTGTGTGTGTGTGTGTGTGCGTGTAGGTGTGTTTGTGTGTGCGTGTGGTGGTGGTGGTGGATTTGTGGTTGTGTACTATCTGATGAATGGACACAATCTAGGGTCACCCATTCATTTCCTATGGCGGTCATTTTTGACCGGGAACACCACAGGTGTTACAAAGTTGACTAAACAACTCAAAATTCAATGAAAGTAGTGATCAGCAATTGTATATGTTCAAATGCCTAGTGTGGAGGATATCATAAGCCCTTGAGACAATAAAATGTAAAACACAATATTTATGATTGATCGAAATGGAAATCGGTCAGATTTGACCCGAACACGACAGGAAGGTTAAAAAAAAACTTAAACCAAAAGAAACCAGAGTAAAATGAAAGGGAGCAGAGATATGAAGAACACTGAGAAACAAGAGTCACTTTTACATCCTTTCAAATCTGTGAAATTAAAGAATAAAATCAGGTATTTACAGATACAGAGACAACGTATTTGCTTTATAAGAAGTGGATGGTGTCAGGGCCCGGTTGTGTTGTTAGGTATTTTTATAGGTTTAGTTTTTGTCTTGTCTACTTCCTGTTTTATTTTGGTGTGTTTTCCCTTGTCTTGTCTAGCTTCCTCCCCTCCTGTTTGCCTCCCTCCCCCTAATGTGTTACACCTGTGCCTCGTTATTATTATCCAGGGTATATATGTGGTGTGCTCTTTCCTATCAACACATAGTCTTAGTGTTATCGACCTGTTTTGCCGTTTGGATCCTGAGTTTTACCTAGCGATTTTGTACTTCTACCCTGTGTTTTGGATTTCCCGTTTTTTGACTTCTGGACCG
The DNA here is from genome assembly GCF_963691925.1 of Scomber scombrus. NCBI lineage: Eukaryota > Metazoa > Chordata > Actinopteri > Scombriformes > Scombridae > Scomber > Scomber scombrus. The sequence goes on along the minus strand of NC_084978.1, from coordinate 3,331,323 downwards.
ATTAAACTACTAAGAACTCTTCATCCCTGTGTCCCTGTCTCTGCATTTGAGTCCACCTGGCCTGTGCTTGACAGATGGCAACAGGTTTCCCCATGAGGCATTTGCTCATTCGGAAAATGCAGTAAATAAGCTTCATTAAAAGAAAAATAATCTGGATTTCACCACTTTCTAAACCTTGAACATCAATTTTCTTTCACTTTAATAGACATATAGCAATATCATCTATTGTATTATTATCACTCAATACCAATATTAGTCTTATAATCTTATATATTATTTACTTTAATTGTTTTTTGTACTTAATATTTATTGTTCTTTATTCTTTTTCTTATTGCTGTTCTATTTTAATGTCCACTTGCTGTTTCCCCATTGTGGGACTAATTAAGGAATATCTTATTTTATCTTAACATAAGAAAACAGAGAGAAGAAGCCAACTAGTGTAAAATAACATGATACCATGGGTTACTTTTCTTTCTATCCTCCCTAGTTTATTTGAGTCACCATTAGCCATCGGTGTATTTTCACTCCAATCCCTTGACAGACTCCACAGTGTCTGGTTTAACAGCGTCTCTACACAGCCACCACCAGAGCGCCGCTGTTGATAAACCTCCTCCAGTCGTCCACATTAGACCCCCCTCTCTCTCTCTCTCTCTCTTCATGAATAAATGAACTGACTGATGCTGACTTATGCTGCCTGGAGATTTAGCTTGGTGAGGAGAAGGACTCAGGGGCTCAGTATGTTAATGTCCTCTGTATAGATTACAGTGCTCACTAATTCATGCAGGAGGAGGTAATTTATTGGGCTTTCATAGAGGTCCCCAATGGGAGATAAATGCTGTCTGTCCGGCCCTCTGCAGGGACCTCGGAGAATTCATCAAGTGGAAGGTAAATTGTTTTTTTCTGGACTCCGCGGGGAATCCTTTAAAGATGGGTCAGCTCTGGTGGACTACTGCACTTTGTTTCACCCACTAGTTAATGCAAAGCCGGATTTCTGATTTGAATTTCTATATTTGAACAGGGACAATGTACAAAGAACATTAATTAAGACAAGGAGACATGGAACAAGCTGTAGTCTGGGTAAAGAAGCAAAAATGAAGAAATAGTGATAAAATTAGACATTAAAGCTGAAGTTGGTAAGTCTTATAAAAGTAACTTTTTGTCATATTTGCTAAGAATGTCACTATGTAAAGACAGCATTACATGAAACTAGTAATCTGTAAAAAAAAAACAAAAAAAAAAACAGGCTCATTTAGCCCCATCTATTGCTCCTACTGCAAATTGGCAAATTCCCAGAATCCAACGCGACCGGACAACAAGAACCAATCAGAGCCAGGATGGTGTCTGATGGAGTGTCTGACAGCTGTCAATCACTGCTCACGCACCTCCCCCTCCCCCTTCCTCCTCAGCTCAGGAGAGCGGCTTCAGGAGCGTAGAGAAAGTAATGGCACAGCAGCAACAATAAGCGAGGACAAAACTACCGATACCTCCGTTACCAACAACAGCATACACGGTCGCATGCCGTCGCGCACACGTCAGCCTCCTCCGGGGAAGGGACTTTGGAGGCAGAGCAGGAGTGCAGCGGAGAGGGAGGGATCTGAAATTTGTATTTCTTGAAATTTGACGCTAAGTCCTCTCTCTCCTGAAAGTTACCTACTGCAGCTTTAAGGCTATGTTTCCATGGAAACGATCTGAACAGAAAATGCAGAAGTGGCGTTGGATTCTCACTTTTTATTCCGCGTTTAGACAAGCGTTTTTGGGGGAAATCTGCGTGCATACGGTGACGCAAAAGTTTGTGGAATTCAATGTAGTATGCACACCAGGCGGCCACAACACCACACTTCTACTTCTCTCTTTAGTAGCACGAAAACATGGCTAAGAAGCGAACAAAAACTCACAATTTTGTCTCGGACTTTACTTCTCTCTCCCCCCTTCTCTGTCTTTGTGGGCCTCGCTGCAGCAGATAGGTATCAGCAGAAGGATAGGTATGTGACATCACATGGAAGAGCGTCTATCACCTAGGTTACAGCTTCAGACCGCAGCAAAAACTCCGCTGCATTTAAGGCAAACTTTTGCGTTTTTTACCCTTTAGACGGGAACGCAACGGTGGAGCGTTTTTAAGATTTCCACTCTGGAGGCTGGTTTCACTTTTTTGCGTTTTTAAACCTAAAAAACGCCGTCACCGTCTAAACGAAAGGCACATCCGATAAATATTTTGTCGTTTTCATCCGTGAGCGTTGTCGTGTAAACAGAGCCTAAAAGAGGACCAAATACTATGGTAGTCAATGAGAGTATACAACATATAAACATTATATTTTATTTGTATTTTGTTTTGGTTTTATGGTCAAAAAACGAGCTTCATCCTCTGAATCACAAACATTACAAGACACTATAAAACTGCAGAGGTCAGAGGTCACGGCTCCCTGACAGTATACTCTATATAACAAATATTCACGTGACCCCGCGGTGACCAGGGGATGAAGGAGGAGGCAGATGATGTGAGAATAAGCGCTGAGGAGGCAGAGATGAAAGTGATCCCTGAGGGGGGAAACTGTGCAGTGCTGTAGGGATATTTGTGGGGGGGGGGGGGGGTTATTTATTATGATCCTCAGTCTGACAGTGATGGCTTCAGTGTCGTGGGTTCGGTAACAACATGAAAGCCGTCGTGTTGGTGGACGTGCAGTTCAGGCTATGGCATGGACTGATTGCTAGACCCATTATATGAATATATGTATGGTGTAAATTATAAATATATTCAGATCTGTTGCCTTATTTTAACCATGAGTTGAAGAGATTGCTATAAAATTTTATATGAAAAATTTTAACTCGAGAACATTTTTTATTAATGATTGTGATAACCCCTTGACCTTTCCTCTAGCACCACTATGAGGTCAAAATTTTAAGTAGACCATCACCGACGTGATGTAGGATTTTTTGGTTAGCGCTTGGCAGTCGAAGTTGGCCGCTCCTCCACAGATCAATGAGCAAGCTAGAGAGAGAGAGAGAGAGAGAGAGAGAGAGAGCACTAGTGGTCGAGCGAGCTAGTAAATGAATAAAGAGCGAGTGGCGTTTGCAATCTCACCTTAAACCAGAGAGATTGCTATAAAATTGTATATGAATGATATTTTAATCCCAAGGACAGTTGTGAATGATTTTGATAACCTCCTGACATTTCCTCTAACACCACTATGAGGTCAACATTTTTACTAGACCATCACTGAAAGGTATCCGATGTAGGACAGAGAGAGAGAGAGAGAGAGAGAGAGAGAGAGAGAGAGAGACCTGTGGTCGAGCAAGCTAGCAAATGAATGAAGAGAGCGAGTTGCGCTGGCGAGAACAAAGCTGTGAATCAGATGAATAAATCATCATTATTTTGATTGTTTTACAGCAGTTACGTTCTAAAGCAAGCATCAATAAACACAATCACACCTCCGCACAACCCTGCACGATTTTGTGTGTCAGTCAAACAGACACACAGACCCTCTGCTCTTTATTCATCCATGACACAGAGACAGAGAGCAGAGCATGGAGACGGAGAAAGCGATGTAATCTGGTTGCTATGCTACAAGTCCCGACCTCACATCCAACACGCTGTTATTGCCTGGAGGCTACACACCCACAGCCCAAAGGTTGATGCCCATTAGTGTCCCAAACACAGTAATATAATAAGGAAATACAGGCAGAGGTCAGAGTCTCTGCAGATTAGAAAGAAATGATCGAGAGGGATTAGTTTTGCATGAGTATACTTCTGCTTTTTTTAAGGAAAATCATGCATAGTATACTTTTAAAGCAGCTATAACTGATATTTTATATAATAATAAGCTGACAAGCTTACAAGCATGGTTTGCAGTGAATTTACAGAGAATTATCAGCGACTCTGAAACACAAAATACAGAGCTACTCTACACGTTTCATAATCTGACCCTTCTCAATACCTAACGTAACCTAAACCTAATCCTAATGTCAACTGTGTCTATTTTATTAAACCTAAATTATGCATTACAGCTTAAACTAAGTAGCAGTGAAACAGCAAACCCTTCTACAGATCTGTGATCCTCCATAAATGCAGAAATACAAGAAAACACAGTTACATCAAAGAGGGATTTGAAACCTGATTAGGTCCTGTTTGAGGTTGGACAGCGCGTCTGTGTTTGAGCTGATTGCCGCCGTCCCCCCTGCTGCAAACCCACATTAAAGCTGCCTGATTACCACCGACTCTTTCTCCACGTCTGAGGCGGGGGGGTGCAGCTCGCTTCACACAGCCACGCGAGCCGCTTTATTCGGTTAAGTGTTGAAAGACGGAGATGAGAAATGCCCCGCCGCCGCCGCCGCCGCCGCCGCCGCCGACTGCTCGAGATGCACAACAACACATTAGGATGTAGGCGTCTCTCCCCGCGGAATCGCTGCAGACTTTTTTACTTTGTCGGATTGCGGAGGGAAAATACAGAGATGAGTCTGCAACAAACAGGCTCATTAGGGACAGAGAAGCTGTTTATTTATGAATTCGGATTAGCCCCCTCGCTAAGCCGTTGATACTTTAATTAACTTCATCAATCAACGTGATAATGCAGAATTTGTCGACTTCCAGTTGTTCATTGTTTCCCCGCAGGTCGGCTGTTCTTTGCGTTTTTTTTTAGTGTGACCTGTTTCATCAGCGTACATGCTGGTGTAAATCTTCTCAGGCCTCCTACTGTTTGCGTATGTCGTTGCGACAAATGGTCATCACTCTCCTCTGAACCCCCGTCTGGGATGAATGTTAAACATGGCTGCTGCAGAGAAGAAGTAAAGCTCCGTCTGGATGGCATTACCAGAGGATGGTTTTACCCGTAAACATTTTTAATCTCACACAGGAACGTCTTATTTCCTCAAAGTATTTGAATGATTTTTTGTTTGTCCTGTGGCTCGATTTGTTGCCTGTTGCAAGGAACATTTCCAATTTATGTTGCCCCAGGTTTATTACCAGCCTGTAGGCCTTTTCAGAGCAGCGCGGGTATTAACAGGGGAGGTCAGTAATTTGATTTTCCATATAAACATCGGCCTATTTCAGTCAGTTATCCAGATGGAAAAATAATATTTGAGGGAACTCTGTAATCCAAGAACCCATGAAACAACTTCCCGCTGGTAACAGGCAAGGATCCACACTTTAATGACTTCCTCAGCAGTTGTAGCACACTAATATCTGTCTTTCATTGCAGCAAATTGTACTTCAATTCACCTTTAATGTTGGTTAGCTCTAACGTATATTTAACTCTGTTTAATGTTCCATTTGTATGTGTTCTTTATCTTTTCCCCACCTGCTCCATCGCGTCGTCTCCACTGTAGCAAACACCTGCTCGGCCCCTCAGGGACCGATACAGTTTCATCCAATCGATTCAGCTCTGCCACTGCCACTGGTTATATGACCGTTGCAATCCAGATGTTGGCTATATGAGGGAGTAATTGTGTCCAACACCAGATGTTGATCTATAGGGGGCTGCAGTCACCGAATGACCTCCAGAGAGCTGCGGCGGAAATGAAACCTGCTATTTAATGAAATAACTCAGGAAAGCAACTGGGCTAAAAAAAAGATCAGATTTAAACACCAAAAAAAATAAGAAGCCAAAATTCAATATTTGAGTCATTTTCATTGCTCAGAGTTTCCCCCACAAAACAATAGTAGTCTATTCTTGTCAGGGTGGAAAGCCTCTGAAACATTTAGATCATCCTGGGGCTCAATGTTTCTTTCAGGAGGGTTAGCAGCAGCTCTTTAAAGCAGTCCGATGCAGTTTTCACACACTGTGGAATTAAGTCTTCCTGCAGCACGGTGGAACGATTCCTCTGGCCAGACATCTAAAAGCGGGAATAATGATCATGACTGACTGGCTGTTATGTCGTCTTTAAAGCCCCTTGTGATAATACCAAATTATAGATTACTCTGTTACCATCTGAAGAAGAGAAACAACAGTACTATGAGACTTTAGTTTCAGTGTACTCATGTCCAACTCTGATATTTTAAATATTACATGTTCCTAAATTCAACAAATTCTTTGTCAGCACAACTTCTCTCCCCTGCCCGTGGCCTTTTGGTCTCCCACTGAAGATTTTAATCTTTAAAAACCAGCTCAAAAAATATGTAGTTTCATTATTTAAAACAGCTCAGTAATTTCCTTTAGCCGCTGGGCATTCTTGTTTTTAGCAAACCTTACTCAAAGAGGAGGAAACAGTGCGTTTGTTAGGGACTATTTTCAGCAGCGGATGAATCCACATTTGGTATTCTAGAGAGCAGAAGGAGGATGTATGTGTGACTGAGTTAAAATAAATGACAGTGTATAGGTTTGTGGTAATGAAAGAACATATAACCCAGTGCTCCTGGATGATTTGGAAAACAATAGTGCTTTAATAATATAAATCAGGATGTGGATAAACAGAAAATGTTTTTTAAACCTCCTGTTGTCCTCAAGTCAAGGAAGGAAGGAAAGATGGAAGGAAGGAAGGAAGGTATGATGGAAGGAAGGAGGGCAAGAAGGAAGGAAGGAAGGAAGGAAGGAAGGAAGGAAGGAAGGAAGGAAGGAAGGAAGGAAGGAGGGAGGGAGGGAGGGAGGGAGGGAGGGAGGGAAGGAAGGGAGGGAGGACGGATGGAAGGAAGGAAGTCAGGAAGGAAGGAGGGAGGGAGGGAGGGAGGGAAGGAAGGAAGGAATGGAGGAAAGGAAGGGAGGAAGGAAGGAAGGAATAAAGGAAGGAAGGAAAGATGGAAGGTAGGAAGGAAGGAAGGGAAGGAAGCAAGGGAGAAAAGGAATGAGGGAGGAAGGACAGACAGAAGGAAGGAAGGGATAAAAGAAGTAACAGTAAAAACAGATAAGGTCAATTTGACCCGGGAGGACGACACAAAGGTTAAAACGGTACATTGATGGTTGATTATCGCCTTTTCATTGTATTTGTTGACTATAAGTAAAACATAGAATATCACTACAGACTTCTGACTTATCAAGGCTCTATATCAGCATATTAATATTTATTGAGGACTATTTTCATATTAAAATTATATTTATATATTTTCATGTAAAATATATATAAATTAGTGAGACCTTTTTCAGGAGTGATGAATCAAACAATTAGATATACTGTCCTGTTTAAAAGCATCACAGTAACCCATTATTAACTTTTGACAAAGATGGGTCTGCATGGCATCATTATTGGTGTATTTCATTGGCTCTCCAATAGTGACATTGTGGATATACTACCGCTGCAGTTATTAAACAGGAGAAGATAACCACCACCACCAGCAGCTGATTTAGTATCTCCCTGCTTCTAGTAAACATCATTTTACCAACGATGGTTCCCCAGGGAAAGACGCACCACTCAGAAAAATGTCCACTGAGGTCAAGAGCGCTCGTAAATGATAAAACAGTGGCCAACACCAACTGGTGAGTCTTCCCAGGAGAACGTCTTTGAGTTAACTGAAGAGAGTGAGCATGCTCAGAAAATGTAACATAATAAAAGAAGCATTTTCATTTATGTGTGGAATAAAAAAACACAAAAGGCTTCTAAAACCCCTTTTAAAATGAAATCCTTTCCCAATGGACCACTTTGTACTGAATGAGCTGTTTACATGAGGCTTTTGGCTCAAATTGAGCTGATTATTACAGAAAAAAAAGGTCCATGTAAAGACATATTCTGCAAGCACAAGCAAGAAAATGAGTTATTACACTGAACTTGTCCATTAATATAAGGTTTTCCACCTTTTTTTCCTCTATCCGCTTTATGCATACTTTTAATTATTTAGTCATGCATGTTGTAGATTATTCCTTGTGCATGGTTATATCACATGGCTGACCTTTTTAAGACATTTTTGTTTATTGGATTGTCTTGTTTTATGCGTGCAGTAGTGTCTTTTTTGAGTGCTCTTGAACTAGACAGATTTTCACCAACCTTGGGCTCTATTCAACTGAGCAGCAGCAGGTGTGGGACACTGGCAGAAGAGGTTAGAAAAAAAACAATTGAAAACAGAGAGGGGAGGACAAGTGCAGACATGGCACGGCAGAAGAGTGCACAGTCCGAGTCTGCCAGGACCAGAAAAACAGCTGCAAGGCGTCCCCTGCTGATATCTGTTGGAGGCCAGCAGATGAGCCACCAACGGAGCCTGACGCACAGCAGCCCGTGTCCGTCCAAATACTCCTGCCTGGGCTTTCAGCGAGTTGCTGCAAATCCAGCAAAATCATGACTATTTATCTCCATTTTTTTTTTGCACACTGTTGGGCCGGGTAAGTGGGAGGTGGCTGGTGTTTCGATGGCATACTGATGGTTGTCTTCCACGTTCCCAGAACGAGCAGCATGCCAGAGTGAGGGCCACAACCAAGGGTACACCAGCATGAAGGAGACCCAAGAGCGACTGGCACATAAGGAGTGAATGGAGAGCACACAGAGGACACATAGGAGATGCCATTGTAGCTGGCATTGACAGCGTGTTGAACTGATGGTGGACAGCACCAGGATGATGGAGCAGATTAGATGCAGCCCCAAAAGTCAAACGAAGATAAAGGAACCGGAGCATGGTGAGATAGGACATGAGGAAAAGTCGTAGCATGGAAAAGACAGATGAGGAGCAACTCAGGAAGTGATAAGTTCTTTTTGGGCCCAAATGATTAAAAAATTCACCAAAGGAACCCAAGGATGCAAATGAAGATGAGGGACAAGTTTTCTTTGAGTGACTTCAAATGATAAAACAAGATTCAAATGACTAAAGATGAGGAAAGAGATAAGAAGCAAACCCAAGAGATAGAAGAAGAGAGATTAAGGAACAGGCCCTGAGAGATGAGAGAAGCGTAATGTCTTAAGATTAATATGGAAGAGCAAACCAGATGGTCTTTGGTGATCTAAAATCATACAAAAAAAATGTAAAAAAAATCCCAGAAGAGACGATGACTTTAGAGATGAGAATCAGCCTCAGTATGAGAACGAGATGAGGGACACCACCAGATGGCCTCATACTGCAAGAGTCCTATAGAGTCCTCTTTTCAATCCTAGGTGGCTTTGTCGGTGTTGTAAATTACACTATTTTAATACTACAGCTGTTTATCATTTACTGGATCGGCCTGGCCACACATACATTACTTTAAAGCTGCACCAATACATTCTTTGATATAAACAGTGGATCATGTGAAAAGTGCTGCTTGTTGTGATGAACCAGAGAATAATGACCAAACCCTGCAGTTCGTCTAATCACTACTGAGCTTTTTTATCTTCTTCAGGCCCCCTCCTACCTCACTGCCCTACTCCACCGCCACAAACCTTCCCGCAACCTCCGCTCTGCCGATGCCAACCTCCTGTCCCCTCCCCCCCCCGTACCAAGCACTGGACCTGGGGTGACAGAGCCTTCTCCATTGCCGCCCCCTCCCTCTGGAACTCGCTCCCCAATCACATCCGTTACTGTACCGACCTGCCCACATTCAAATCACTGCTCAAAACACACCTCTTTAGAATTGCTTTTAAGACATGATTAATGCCCGCGTCAAGCGTTTTACTGTGTTATCTCATTTTACGTGTACTTTAATGTTTTTATATTTATTTTAACTCACTGTTCACTGTGTTTCTTTTGTTTGTTTTTTTGTTTTTTTTTACCCGTGTTTCTGTAAAGCGTCTTTGAGTTTCAAAAAAGCGCTATACAAATAAAATGTATTATTATTATTATTATTATTATTATTATTATTATTATTATTATTATTATTATTATTATTATTATTATTTTTAGCTCATTGTTTTGGTTTTCCAGCTCATATCATGTCTTTTTCAGCAACAACAAATCACACAACATAACAATCAACTGAATGCTTTCTGTCCAGCACCAAACAGCAGACTCATGAAGTTAGACATCAACCAACTAATGAGCCAGTTCTTTTTTCACAGTAGCTAGTGGAGACCAAAACAATACTAAAAAGGAGAGAAAATACTGAGCTTCTTTGGCTAATGTTGCTCTGTGACTGCTGGTAACCCACTGGCATTAACCCTCCTCTTTTCTTCTCATTGACAGTGCAACTTTTGTCCTCCCAGGTCTAAATTATCACCCAATTATGTGTTAGACCATTTAGCTAACTTAATTGCAACAAGTCAATAGGCCTTATTTAAATTAAAGTATACCTCATTATTTAGCCTGTCTTCCTCCTTAGTCAAAATTGACCCAAAGACAACAGGAGGGTTAAATGTAATCCAGGACTGCAGAATTATCCAATACGGACAATCTTGTAAAGGTACACACATATGTTCAAGTTCAATATGAATAATATGAATTACACTTCTTCACTGAAGCTGTACCTAAGACTCAAACCACACAAATATTTTAGGTGTCTTGTGCATTATTTTATACACCTACACCCAAAATAATAAAGAGATATTTGGTGTCTTTGGAAACTTTGGGATTGTTTGAACAATGTTTTGGCTGCACAGCAGAAGTTTAGGAAGGACTGAGCCACTTTTAAAGTGCTGAGGTTCAATGGATTAAATGCAGATGATATTTTACTTGATGCAGTTTGCAATGCACAATGCAAGTTTAATGAGCTTCAGCTGGATTTACACATAAAGTAAGATGTTGCTATGCTACAGCAGCCAGTTTAGTATGGAGGGAAGCCTCTGGGCATCTTAACTGGCTTTCTCATAATCAGAATATAGGCTGAAATAGTAATAGAACGGAATTGTCTTTGCATGTAAAAGCAGCCGAGAGAGAGAGAATGAGAAAGCAGAAAGAAAACAAGATAAAGGGGGGAAAAGAAAGAGGTAGAGCACCTACATACGTCCTGGATCTTTAAATCCTCCTCTCGTAATTCAGACCGAACGCCTCACCTTACCACGCGCTTAATTACCCTTGACTGTTCACAGCTACATAATTAACATTTGCTTATATTTCACCGGCAGATGCAGAATCTTAATAGGCCGGGGCATTGTGTCCAGGTTTTGACTTTGGGAGAGGTTGTTGCAAGAGCTCCTATACCTGCAGGATAATAATAAAGGCTTTAATCTTACCTCAGGGGTAATTTATAGAGTAAGAGAGGAGGGGGTTAGTGAGGACAGCTGTTAGATAAATCAAATGAATGAACAAGGGGACTGCAACTGCACCTCATGCTCATGTTAGACTGCCGGAAGCTTTCAGGCCGACAATATGGCTCCACGAGCTAAAACAGGACTCTACATTATGAGCTACGGTTATGTGTTGTCGCTACGTGCTATCGGTTAGGCTACTCTTAGGAAAATGGAGGTCAGCGCATCTTGTATAATGTTAGGATAGTTTTTGTAGGTGTGATAAACTTCCACATATTGCAGAAGGACATCAAGTCACATCTGTTCCAGGTTTACTGATGACGGGGGAGTATTTCATTTCGTAGACATCTGTTGATGAACGAGGAATGCGACAAAAGCGGAATGTCGAAGCGGATCACCTGAGAAGACTCTCTGCATGTATGTGTGCTTACATGCTGACGATAAGAGAATAAAGCTGTCAGCTGCATGTGGACATATATACACTACTAATATAGTTACTTAAAATTAAAATAGTTCCAGATTTCAGTAGATAGTTTTAGCAGCAGGCTGACTGAACCTGTATCTGCCTGGGTATCATCACCATGACAACATAAAGCAGTTTACTCTCCTCTAAAAACCTGAAATTTGCCAAGTATGGATTTGGATATATGATGAGATTTTTGATTGAAATTTTAAAAATGTGTTTCAGTCAGCAATCAGTAACAGACAATTAGGTCTAATATACACAGCGTATTCATAAATATGCACTCACATATATAACATATTTATTTATATAAAGTACCAATCAAAGGTTTGGACAGTCACACTGTCTCATTTAAGTTAAAAGGGTGGTGTGTCCAAACTTTTGACTGGTACTGGTGCCTATATATCCATCCATACATACCGATACACATAAATAACTCAAAAACAATTGCTCTCTGAATGAGGTGTAGGTTGAAGCATTAATTAACTCATGTTAAAAACTTCCAAACCCTTAATTGTGACACTGATGTTGAGAAAGGAACCGCTCGGAGGCGTTTCATACTTGAATGAATGTGAATGTGCTGCTAACACTGACTCCTCCAGCTGAACCGACTGTACTGAATCACAAGTGCAAATGTGTGTGAATGGATGGAAGAGTAGAGTGAGACAGCAAATGTTGTTGTATATTAACATGCAATAACAATAAAGGCATTCTACTCTATTTATATTGTAATGATCTAATCAGTAGCTTTCTGAATCACATCTTTCACCAGTGACTGAATAACACCCCAGCTACCCTCTGTTAAAAAGTTTATTGAGATTTTGAAAGCCACAGAAACAATCAAGATGCATTAATCTAAAAATAAATGTTATAATAAAACTCACTTAGCAAAGACAGTCAGACACAGAGCACGAATGTTACAGCGTTAGGAAGATGTGACTGCTTACTGATGTGCTTTTGAATAGTTAACTATGCAATGAAATCCACCTTAATCCACCTCCTGTTGTCCTCGAGTCAAGGAAGGAAGGGAGGAAGGAAGGAAAGGAGGAAGGTAGGAGGGAGGGAGAAAAGAAAGAAGGAAGGAGGGAGGAAGGAAAGGAGGGAGGAAAGGAAAGAAAGAAGGAAGGGAGGAAGAAAAGGAAGGAAGGAAGGACGGAAGGAAGAAGGAGGGAGGGAAGGAAGGAAGGAAAGGAGGAAGGGAAGGAAGGAAGGAAAGGAGGAAGGTAGGAGGGAAGGAAGGAGGGAGGGAGGACAGAAAGAAGGACAGAGGAAAGAAAGAGAGAAGGAGGGAGGGAGGAAAAGAAGTAGGGAAGGAAAGAAGGAGGAAGGGAAGAAAGAAGGAACAGTTAAAACAGACGGAGTCAATTTTACCCGGGCGGACGACACAAAGGTTAACACAGATAATAACATGAAAAATGTGCTGCAACCACCTTCAATCTTGACCAAATGCGATAGGGTTTATTTTTTAAACAGAATACTTCTTGAATTTTGAAAGCCAACAAATCTTACCGCAGGATAAATTGTTTTCTGTGACAATATTTGTATATCAATTATGCATGCATCACACCACCACAGGCTGTCTGGAGGCTGCTATAGCTCATGGCCTTCTTAGCCAGCGGTCACAAGTGAAACAGGACCAGGAGATATAGTGGCACCTTGTGTCTTTCTCTCCACAGTGAGCTCAGCTACGAAGCCTCAAACTAACTAAGAGGCTAATTGGCAAACAGGGATGGTGTGAAAAATATTGTCAGTAGAAGGAAGCGCGCCAAATGGAGGATTTGACCTACATCGGCTGGTGGCTGGGAGTTTTTTCAGCGAGCTCTGTGGCTGCCAGAAGCCGCAGGTGGAGCTGCGCTGGAGATCTGACATTAATTAGGAGAAACGGTATAGTTTCCCCTGAATCTGTCATGGCTGCTCATCAGCTGTATGACTACCAATCTGTCCAAATTTCTCCCTCTCTCCTGGAAATATCCATCCATCCATCTATATCTATCTATCTACGGTGCAGCTTGTTGCAGTGGATTGTGATGCAGAGCCTTGACAGAGCTCCGAGTTGTGATTAATGGCTCAGCTCTGAGTCAGAATCTAGTAATTGGCAACTGACTTTCACAGCTTTTTTCATTTTTCTCCCCTCCCTCCCCCCCTCCCTCCCTCCCTCCCTCCCTCCCGTTACCCGCTGACAGAGCTCTAGCTGGAGTGTGAACACAGCTCTGAGCGCAGTTCTGCAATGTCTTCCGAGTTATTGTCAAATCTGGAGCTAACCTCGGGCCGGAATAACATTTTGGACACTTTTTTTTTTCAGCGGATTCGAGTCATATAACGCCCGAGGAGAGAACATATAAACAGAGGCTGGGAGAGTTTGTTGGTGTTTATTTGTGAACTTGGCTGGCAGGGTGTCTGGGGCCTGCACGCTTTCAAAAGACTCTCGCTCTCTGCTCCAAACTTAGCCTTGTCTTACTGTATAACTTCAGCCATAACCTGCTTGAACCGGTTTCACCTCACTCAAAGGCCACGTTAACAAGCCAGAGTGTAATAAGCTGAGTTCTCCTTTTACCAGATTGAGAGTAAAACTGAAACTGTTGTGAGCAGATTATGAATATGTTTTAAGAGGCCATGTTGTTACATAATGAAAGTGTCAAACTCAACGACCCAACAAACATCATAGTGTTTGTAATGGAGAGCTAATATCCTGTCTAGCCTTCATTCCACTAGCTTCTATAACTCAATGCAACTTCTCATTTATTATTTATTTCAGTCTTTTAGGGAAAAAAAGCACATTCTTGGAGTTTTATTTCCATATTTTAAGACAAATTGACTCTACTACAACACTTTTAAACCAAGTTAAACAACCACACAACAGCTCTCAGTAAGATTTACCTGTAACTTTGCTTCGTCCATATTCATAAGATTCAACAACACACTCTCTCTTCTGATGTATTTTTTGTATCTCTGCTGTTTAAAAACTGTTTCTACAGGGGTGTTTGATCGAACTGAGACCCCTCGACTCACCCGTTGTCTCTGAGCATCTGTCGAGCCGTGACATTTAACCCGCGACTGTTTTGGGCTCATGGAAAATTCAGTTTATGAAAGGCTATGGTGAAAAAAAAAAGAAGATTGTTTTCTAAAACAAATACCATCCTTGTCTCAACATATGCGAACAACACAACATACAAATGAGAGAGACAATGTTTGAAGGCAAGATCTTTATTAGGCACGTTTTGTTATTTGGTGTCATCTAGTGTTGCTATAGTGATCACTGTGGAGATTATCAATCAATCAATCAATCAATCAATCAATCAATCAATCAATCAATCAATCAATCAATCAATCAATCAATCAATCAGACTTTATTTATATAGCACTTTTCATGCAATTAGGTGTAGCAAAAAGTGCTTTACTTAATAAAAGCAAGCAAAAACAAAGCAGAAGTAAAACCAAAAGCCACACACACACACTTTATCTCACACATAACACATGCATACACATTTGAAAGAAGGCAACTGAAAACTGAGGAAGCGCTATCTTACTCTCAGCAATTTGAGCAAATGAACTAAAGATAAATAATGAAATAAACAAATAAAATACAAAGTTCATTATATATTGTTTGAGTCTTATGTTCATAAGTTTGTATATCTATCAGCCAACAAAAGCTCTGCAAAGTTACAACAGAATTACAAAGTTCATGTGATAAATTAATCTATTGTGAGGGTGAAATTGGAAAAAATTGGAGAAAAATGACATTGTATTGCAGCAGAAGTTGAGCTGGGTTTTGCCATATTACTTTGCTGTGTGAATGCAATGGCCCCATTTATAGCTAAAGCAATTATTCAAAGAAAATTAATCAGCAATTCAATCAAACAAATAATTGGTTTAGTGATTTTTTTAAAGCAGAAATTCCAAAAAATAGCTGGTTGCATCTTTTCACATGTGAGGATGTGAGCTGCTTCTGTGTCATAAACAATAATAAATTCAATACTTTTTTGATTTTTGATTGTTGAAGTACTCGCTATGGAGTCCAAGAAGTTATAATGGGCATTTTTAAAAGTTTTCTAACAAAAGAAACCTATCACATGAGAAAATGATTACATTTTAAAGATCAATCAACTATTATAATAATTGTTTGTTGCAGCCTTAGTCTCACTGAAGGGAATGAAAAGCCTGCATTTTCTGATTAAGTGGGAATGTCAGTCTGAAAGCAGTCTAAATATTTAATGTACAAAGCAACTTAACAACTGATTGATCCGTGTGTCTCCTGCTTTTATCAACACTATCACCTCACAGGCGTGTTCAGACCTCTAAAGGCTGCCTGGAGCCTTTTATATGTGATGCTGTATGCTGTGATTCATTTTCAAGATCAGTTACAATATTAATGTCTTCTTGCTTTTTTCCCCCCCCCTCAGCCATTACATTACCATCAAATACATTACGGGGACACAAAAATGTCATACTTTCATGCATTTATTTTTTCATCCCGCCATAAAAGCTGATAGATGGAACCAGTGAAACCACCAGAAATGATGTTATAATTCTAGCACCTGAGACTCATCTTCCAATAATCTGTACTCATGCATATTATCTGTCACGGGAGGTAAATCCCTGCAATCCTCTGGTGTCACAAAAACTGATTTGATTTTTAACCGCAGCAATGTATTTCTCCTTTCCTTTCAGCTGAGTGATAATAGTAGATATAGGGGAAAGCTGTTACATATAATGTGTACCCATGTTTTTTTCTTTCTCTTCCGACGCTGACATGAGAGAGGGTGTTATCACCGTTGAGCCTCTGTAAATGCATTTCATGGTCAAAGGACTGCACGTGCAATATGGAGATAGTGGAGGACGGAGAAATGGCAAGATGTTAGCTCGGGAATGTTTTTTTTGAACATTTTTCTTTGCTGTAAAATGGCGTGCAGATAGTCATCAGTCCACCTTTTCTCTGCTGATAAAAGAAACCTGCATTACTGCCCTTTTTAGTTTTTTTTGGAGAGTCTGTACAGTTCAGGATGTTCAAGATATATATATATATATAAAAAGAAAGAAATCCAACTAGAGGCTAGAGTTACAGCTAAAGAATATCTTTGTGTTGGTTGCAAGAGGAGGAGCAGAAAGGTATTTTAAGGTCAGTTCTGAATCAGAGGCAGTTCTGGGTGATTCAAAGTGGTTTGAATAGGGAGCATAAATCACACATGCCCCGAGGAGGGTTCATTACCTTGAAAATAAAGCTTTTACCGCTGATTGCATTCGGCAGCCTTGCACGGCTCCTACAGTCGAACAGAAGCCTTCAGAATCAGTTTGCTTCGTCCTTGTTCTGTTTACAGTGAAGCACAGGAACTCCAGCTTTGATAGGAGAATAATGCAAAACTGTAAAACACATGATAGTTGTTGTTTTGTTTTTTTTCTCCTCTCTCAGCTATATCGCCTGGTTAAAATTCACACTGAGTGCTCTTATTTTTCGCAGAGTCATTTCTCAAACGCCATGAAGAATGGAGCTGTGATAACAGATGTGATGCACAGTCTGTGTTAGTATGCTGGGTAGAAAATAGCAAAAAAGACAGCAAGGTGAAGATATTCCAATACTAAAACCCCTCACCTCGTGTCTTTCTCTCTCTCTCTCTCTCTCTCTCTCTCTCCCTCCTTCTTTCTCTCTCTCTCTGTTCTCTCAACAGTCCAGCCTCCCACTTAAAAATCAGAAGGCAATTGCTGACGTCTGTGCTCTCAGTAACGTATCAGTGTTGTCTCAATAGCTACAAATCAATCTGTGTCCGGACAGCCTCTGCAATGCAGGCACAAGGCTCCCGCTTGGCCGAGGCTACGAGTGCAGTTAGCTGGGCTGAGCTGCCCTACATGTTTGTCAGGCTGAAGAGGAGGGAGAGGAGGAAGAGGAGGAGGAGGAGGGCAGCGACCAACAGAAGAAAACAAAAGAGACGGGAGCTCGTTTTGCATTAATCTTCCCTAATTCCATCCTCGGTTCTGTTGGTTCGGAGTGTCTGAGGAGTTTTGGCGTAAAATATGCACAAGCACGTGCTTTTTAAAACTTCTCAGCTGATTCAATTAGCGTCTGTCAACAAGGGCATTGCAATAATAAACAAACACTGCTTTCACTTTTTATCAACACTGTGGAAACAAGTGGATTTGGGGGGCTAAGAATAAGTCAACAATTTGTCAACTGACTGTTTTCTCATGGTGATTATCTGATGATCCCCTCCAGACAAGCCTTAAGACATGAGACAATAGTCTCCGTTGATTAATGATTTGTGTGTGTGATGTTTTCTTCCACAAACAAACATACTGTCTAATTCTGTATCCTATTCCTGTTATTATATTGCTTTAGAGGTAGAGAAATGCACCGTTATTCAAACTGTGTTGACCAGATTTTGTAGATTTGTGCTAATTTCACAAACGTTACCTACCTTATATATCGTCTATGTATAAATGGCCTTCATGTATAGCCTCAGATAATAACAGAGTCAGTTTTAGATGGAAGATTCCCTGTTTTGTGTACTTATGTTTGATATTTATACGCATTGTTTCATAATTGAGCAACCCTGTCTTCTAGAAAGTTGTCAAATTAAGTTAGTTTTATTTATATAGCACCAAATCACAACAGAAGTATTGTACTTTAAGGAAAAACTCCCCTTTAACAGGAACAAACCATTAGCAGAACCTGGCTCTAGGTGTGTGATCATCAGCCTTGACTGGTTGGGTTAAGAGAAAAAGAACGAGGGAGAGAGATACACAGATTAATTCATATACAGCATAGAAAAAACAATACGACTGAATTACGTTTTATCTGTACAAAATTTAAAAAATGTCATGAAATAACATAATTGGTAAATATTAATGCTGAATATATGAGTGAAATATGTAATGACAATGCATTTCCATCTGCTGGTAGTAACTACAGTCATATTAAACTGTTAATGGTTATGTTTGAGCACTGGCAGCAGGGAAAGATGATAGTCTTGGTTTATTATGAAGAAAAGTCTTCAGACACTTGAAGCACATGTTTGTGTTATTAGCCTCTTAGCTAACTCTACTTCCAGTTAATGGTCATTAATTCAGATTCAGATTCAGACAGCTTAGTTGATCCCAAGGAGAGCTATTCATGTGCGGCTTACTCCGTCCACAATCACACAAACAGCATCTAATATGTTAAATGTCAGAAGCACGGATCAACAAACAGAAGCTGGTGAAGGACAGCAAGATAAAAATAACTAAGGTCAAATAAATAGCAATAGAAAAAATAAATATATAGATATATATTTGTTAGATCTGACACAGTCATTCAAAATGTCATTTGAAGTGTAATGTCAGAGTTTAGTAACCTGATAGCAGAAGGAATGAAAGATTTGGAGTATCTATTAGTTCTCCTTGGAGGTACATGATAGCAGCGGTCTGAAGGCATCACCACAAACTCACAAGACAAAATGTGATCAGGTTGGCTGATAATGTTATAAAATAAAATACAATTATGAATGAAACCAGGATTTTTCACTAACCTTAACCAAAGTTTTGTTGCCTAAACAGATGTTAGACTCAGGGTCTTTCACCCTGGTCTTTGGTTTCTTAGTCTGTTCCAACACAGCTGCCTCAACATGATGTTTAAATGTAATAAAAGAAAATAAAAAATGAAATTATTATTTTTTTAATGCCTTTGAATATAATCCAGGCAGCTATTAAAATTGGGAGAACAGTGTATTAGAATATAAATAAAGCTTCTGGGAGACAGTTTTGGTCTCTTCCAACATGGATAATCACTTCTGTAGCGTTATTCTGCAGCTGGGTTGTATCACTGCATCTGCATCTTTCACCATGTCAGCATTCTGTCAATCAAAGAGCAGAGAATCAGTCAAATCAGCTGCTGCAGAGATCAGTTCAGGAAGGAAAAACCTGCAGACTCTCTGACCTGTGTGGGACACGGATAAGAATCCACACAGAAAACTGTCTAAAAATGACAAAGTAATTTTTCACTATATTTTTTTCCTCCTTTCTGAAGTATAGTTTTGTCAGTCTGGGAAAGATATGAGCTTTGTTCGGCAGGAGGAGGAGGGAGTAGAGGGCATCCGATCCCCATTAACTCTACAATACGTGTGCAGCGCTTTAGTTAGTAGGTGTTGAAAGCCCGAGGTGAAGAAGTTCAGACAGAGTCCGCTGGAACGAATAAGCTGCAAGAACACCAAAGAAAAGTATTCTGTGCTAAAAAAGAGAGATGGAGAAAGGAAAGGAAAAAAATAAGTAATTTTGCTTGATCTTTACCCGTCATCTCTCCCATGAGTGTGTGCATTAGTGTGTGCAGGTGTATCGCAAAGAAACACAAGCTGAGAATCATAAAAACAACAAACATCTTGAACATCAAATGTTCTGTCAAGAGAAATAAAAGAAAAAGTAAAGTAAAGAAAAACAGACAACGGGCTCTGAGCACAAATATCAGTCTGTGATATTAATGAAATGAAAACACAGGGTTAGGGTTTGGAAGGCAGGCGTTAGATGAACTAAGAAACAACGAGAACAAAGAGAGTGTTAGTCGTGTTACAGCACAGACAGCACAGGAGAAGTTTCTATTACATTTAGGGAAACTAATTAAAGACGACATATCATGCTTTTTATATTTTATAATGTCAGATGTTTATGTTAAACATGGTTAATGTCTCAAAACTTGAACATATGTTTAAAAAATATGCTGCCAACAGTCTCCAACAGGTAAAGATGCATTCTAGAAGTACATATTTTGAGTAAAGAATGAGTACAAGAAGTGAAATACTATGTATGGCTTCTGGAAGCTAACCAATCATTTCAGATTGGGCTCATAGGGAGGGGGGCCTTAAAAAAGACAGGAGCTAAAATGGCCTTTTTCAGACAGTGGCTCAACTGAAGGGCTGCAAAAAGGGACAGCATATGATAAAGAATGAGTCCTTTGAACTGTGAATAATGCAAATATATTCCAGTAGAGCCCCAGAATATAAATATGGACCTGGAAATGTGCAGAATATGTCCTATTCAGCACCAATCCATGAAGCTTTACCAACGAATAACAGGCCACAAGATGCCCCTAAATGATGCAAGTCCTAGCTGAACCCCAGTGAAGACTCTCACATTACTTGTGAAAGACAACAGGCAAACTTTTACCACACCAAATCTGTGAAAAACAAAGCCGAGAGAGGAAATGAACTGTCTGCGATGGCTCTCCAGATGATAAAAGTAATAATAAGTTCTCATGAAGCCGTGGCCTCGGGCACAGCTAAATGTCTTCTGCTTGGTCTCGGGGTAAAAACCAGATTTCTCATTTGGTTCCCCACTGAAAAGCTTAAAAAAGACAAATGGAACCGCTTCGGGCAACGTACGGCAGCTTGAGAACCATCACATGAAAGTGCACAGTCACTGTGCCGGCTGCTGTACAATCACTGTGATCCATCTCCACTCATTTTGTTTTGTCTGTGACTTTACAGCTGCCCCAGACAAGCTGTTGGTCATTGACAGCAGCATCTGCAATCAATAGATAACACTTAACTGGATTTAATCAAAGTAGATATAAAAGATGATTGAAGTCAACAGTATAAGTCATCCAGGTTTTCCTATTTTCTTATTCTAAGGACTCTTTTGTAATATATCTCTACACTAGCATGTCATCAAAATGAACATATCTCATAACAACATAACTATAAATGTGACTTTATCATCTGTTATTCAATTTTTAAAAGTGTTGCTGTAATTTAATGAGATAAAACATGAGAACATTATCCAAAAGCATTATTTAAATCACTGTTAGAAGAAGTTGTATCGTCTGCAAACAAAATAACCGACCGTATAGTTTTCACATATATATCATTATTGTATAAAAAGCAGTGTTTATTGATCAGCTATATAGATTCCACACTGATTGATTAAAAGTATTTTCTCTGATAAATTACATCAACAATCTTCATAAAATCCAGGACTCTGACCAAGATCTCTGTGAGCTAACAGGGGGGTTTCTTCTTGGGATGATGAAGATTTTCCATCGATTACTTCTGTGATTCAAATTGACCCCGTCTGTTTTGACTGTACCTTCTTTCCTCCCTTCCTTCCGTCTGTCCTTCCTCCCTCCCCCCTTCTTTCCTTCCTTCCTTCCTTCTTTCCTCCCTCCCTGCTTCTCCCTTTCTTTCCTCCCCCTACCTTCTTTCCTCTGTCCTTCTTTCCTTCCTTCCACTTTTCCTTTCTCCCTCCCTCCCTTCCTCCTTCCTTCTTTCCTCCCTCCCTCCTAACTTCCTTCCTTCCTTATTTCCTCCATCCTTCATTCCTTCCTTTCCTTCCTCCCTTCCTTCTTTCCTTTCCTCCCTTCCTTCCTTTTTCCTTCCTCCCTTACTTCCTTCCTTCCTCCCTCCCTCCCTCCCTCCCTCCTTTCCTTCCTTCTTCCTCCTTTCCTTCCTTCTTCATCCCTTCCTTCCTCCCTTCCTTCCTTGACTCGAGGACAACAGGAGGGTTAAGGCACAAAAAAGATATATTTATCTTCTCATAAGCTCCCGGTCATTTTGGATTTCTTCCTGCCCCCTTTACGCACCAATGACGTTGCTCTCCAACACATTTAGTTTGGAGTCTATGTCATAATCTGCAAATCAAAAGCTTTAAACTTTGCCCCAAACACCAGAGATTTGGGATACAAAAGACACAACTACACTGACAGCGAACCTAAAGAACGTAAGCATTTTCATTGACTTAAGATTTCATTGGCAAAATATAATAAATCATCTGGTTTTTGCAAGCATGAGACTACGTTTAATCAAATCCATCTTATTTAAGTGCCTGGACATGAATGCCCTCTATAATGACTCTATGCTCACTATATTACTAGATGCTTTTTTCTCTTATTTAAATCAAGATTATCCCAGTAATGAATCCCTTTCATTGCTCAAATGATCAACAGCTAAAAACCTAATTCACAAAACACCAATATGCATTTAAACAACATCTCCAGGCTTAATAATCTGTTGAGTTAATTAAAGCAACACATTTACATAATGACACTAATTGTTGACATAAATGGTTTTTATTCATCAAAATGTCCATTACAATGTCAATGACGTTGAGAGTCAGTTCTAGTTAATATGTTGCATATTTTCTTCTAATTCCAATATAATTTAGTTTTTGTCATTTTCTCATCTAGGGGATTAAGCACTGACCAGGCAGAAAAAAGCTAGTTCAAGTCCAGGGTCAAGTCATTGCAGGGGTGAAAAACGAGCTCTCCATCTCCAGCCTCAGACTGTCCATAAAAGCACAGAGGGCCTAATAAGTTCACATTAAAACATTACTCATGTTGTGCTGCCTGACAGAGAGGCTGGGACCTTAATCTAGAACCAGAGGTCACACACAGAAAACACACACTGGCACATGCTCGCTCACTGTGTAGCTTCCTGTACACACACATACATACACACACACACACATACATGCACACACACATTCATGTACACACAAAGTTTTGTGCGTGAACTCATTCCACACTCAATAAATGCTTGTGCGGCCAGGCAGACAAACCCTCTCACAATTTAACCTGTCAGAAATGGTTTTGTTGGAGCTAAACAACCTCTCTGCAGCTGTGCTCCAACCTGGCAGCCAGCTGGAGCTTTAGACCAGCAATCCATTGACTTTGTTTTAAAGCGAGTTCAACACATTGCGTATTGCAGGTTTCGCCTCTCTAACTCTCTGACTGCATGGTGGAGGGGGGGGGGGGGGGGGGGGGGGGGGGGGGGGGGGGTGAAGCGGAGGAAACTACAGTGGAACAGCATCTCTGCTCTGATTCAATCACAGCTCACCAGCCTCTGTGACAATAATGTTTGCAATTCAGTGTCACATTATTTTTATAAAATGATGCTGTTGCCGCTCCGGCAGAAGGACATGCAGAGGAAGAGGTGATAATGTCTCAGTGTTTTGGTTTTTCCAGTGTGGATCATTCATCTCCGTGTAGCGCCTTAATTAGTTTGGATTCTGCATATCATTGTAAAGCATTGAGATTTGTCACAAATAGTAAATTCCTCAGCAAATCACAGCCATTCTTGCATTACTGACACCTTATTTATGTAGATATATTCACATACATTTAAAAAAAAAAGGTGTGAATAACTATGTTTTTCAGGAGTTGTTTCTTTTAGCAGTCCCTAAGGCATACTCTAAAATATTTTATGCATGTTGTTCCCTGTTCCTGCAACCTTTGGCAAGAAATATTTACAATTTAAGAGACTATAAATCATTGCTGCTGGAGCTTGGCGTCTCAACTGGCTGCCAATATAACAGACCTGGATGTAGTTTAGCAAAATATTATATATAATAATTTTCTTCCTACTTTCAATATTTCTATACGACCTCAAACAAAATTCAACATAAAGAGAGAAGAAAGCAACAAGGGTTATGGGCTATCAAAACTCGACATTCAAACTTTGTTTTTCTTCTCGTTTCCTTGCCTTGAGGTCTGATGTCCACCGTGCAGAGTGATGTATGTGCAGAGTTTGACACTAGAAGGCTGAAGGAAAGTCTCTCTGTGCTCACCTTGAATCTCAGTTGATATTCCTGCAGGATTGTGTGATATTAAACTAGTTTGGAAACAATCACGGCCCAGCTTGAGATAAAAAAGTTGTGCAAACCATCATAATCATATTATTTCATTATTTTTGGCATTGTGACAACCCCTCCCTTTCTGCCTGGTTGTCTGACAGGCTTTTGCAGATACAGATTGAGCTGGATTGTGCTTGTACCTGCGTCTCTGGGCTGAGCTTGTAGAGGGTATAAAAGAACCACCTTTCTGGGCATGCCTCTCTCTCTCTCTCTCTCACCTGAGCCTGCAGCAGTGACCTCAGCCTCTTTTCCTTTATTTGGTTTGATGCACCTGACAACGAACTTTACACCATATTTCCACTCATACACACACTACTAACACTGCTGAAGTTTGTCCTATTTTACACACTTTGTTTGGAGTTAAATTAATTACTTTTTGATTGAAATATCTGCTTGTGGCCTCCCTTCATGTTGCCATCCTTGAGCCAGGTGGTACAGTAACAACATGCATTGACAGAAAAAAAGCCTTCTTTCTCTTAAATATTCAGTTTTATTCCCCATGTAAGTAACGTCAACAGTAGTAACAACACTCACCTTATAGGTCAGAAACAGGGTCATCCTCCTGGGTTTTCTATAGGGTTCACACAGAGGAGAATATACACAGTGGAGGAATGCTGAATATCACATGCAATGTCAAACTGTATATAGAACAGGCCAAAAATAACCTGGTCACTACCTGAGCTGACTCTGAACTCTCCGGGGCTACAGCAGACATCTCTAACACATGCCTGTATCCCCTGAGAGAGAGAGAGTGTGTGTGTGTGTGTGTGTGTGTGTGTGTGTGTGTGTGTGTGTGTGTGTGTGTGTGTGTGTGTGTGTGTGTGTGTGTGTGTGTGTGTGTGTGTGTGTGTATGAAGGCACCTGTGTATCTAGAGTAGCGTGTCCTTATAATGTGAATATGTGTATGTGCATGGGGAAATGAATTGCTATTGTGCATGTACTGCATGTGTGTGTACACCTTAGGTTCATTAAATACCCAGCACCTGTCGGAAACTGTTTGCAGCTTCCTGGAACAACAATAAGTGTCTCCTGGGGGATTTTGGGTAGTGGTGACACACAATAATACAAGCTGATGGTGAGAAAAGGAGAATAATAGTTTTTTTGCAGGTGTATTGTATATTTCCCACCAACCATGTCTTGTTCTATTAAAGAGTTGGTTTAATAGAATTAGCTAATCCACCTCTATAATACCTGGTGGTGGTTTTATATATGAACAGAAGTAGCTGAAGACGCTCGGTAGGATCAGTGAAGTCACAATCAAATCAGCCAAAGTATTAAAGTATGATGGAAAAATCCCATTTTCAGTGCTTTCAAGCAGAATGTGACAATAATTAAGAATGATAAAAATTTATTAAATTTATGCAACATGGACCTGGATAAGCAGCAGAAAGTGGATGGATGTTCTAACCATTTAAAAATGATTAATTAGTTTAAATTAAAGTTTTTTGCTATATTCTCCATCATGAGTGGATTACCTTCGTAGCAACTGTAGCTAGCATATAGCTTGCAATAAGTCTGATGATGCTGATTAAAATGCCACAAAAAAAGGATTAAACATCTTCCTGCAGGGCATTACACTGTCGCACTAGTAGATGAACACATAGAAAAACATTTTATAACTATGATTACTTCCTATTACATGCTAAGTTACATTAATTATCTTTTAATACCTTCTACAACCTTGTTTTTAACTAAATTCAATGCTTTCCACAACAAAGATTAATAGAAATATTAGCTTATGCATATAACAAGCCATTCCTCAGGGTTAATGTATACATATACATTTTCACCGAGCTATTAGCTCCTAATATTAATGCAGTTTCATGGGTTTTTTTTGTCCAATATTTTATGTGAAAATGCCTTCTGGGGAAAGGATTTGCTAGTTTGGAGAATGTTGGTTAATTAAAATAGTGAAACTCAGACAAACAGACATAGTCTATGACTCACTGCCAAAGGCTTTGTGTCATTATTGGCCTTCAGCTAAAATGTTATCAACTGTAGTTCTAATGAAGTGCTTTAAAGTCCACGTTTTGTCATTTAGTCTGTAATGCAGGTCAAATGTTTTATTCAATCTATCAATAAAGTGTAATTTTATTGCACATATTTTCTCCAAATACTTAAAAAAGGGTCGTTTTTTACAGTGTATATGACAACATATGTGTCGAGTATATCTGTACATGAGGATATAACCCATCGGTGTGTTTCTAAGGATGATTGTTTCCTACTTTGAAGATGCACAAACACAGCCAGCCAGGCACTAGTGTCATCCAGCCTCTTTCAGTAATCAATAGTAGTCCTCTCCAACACGCCAGCCCGTTATTTATATCTGCCTCTGGACTTTATATGGATAGGTCAGAGTGAGCGCTGTCCTAAAACAGCTTACCGCAGCACTCCAGCCCATGCACAGCGGGGAAATTTATTTTTCTCATTTAGTATGCTGCACTGAATCCAAAGTTTAGGAGTCCATTGATTGCCGTTGCCAGGGCATTCACTTGTCACGTCTAATGTGTGAGGTGTGTGGGTTTGCTCGGGTGTGCAAAGTCTTAATGGGCTCTTCGGGAAAGTGAAAACACAAGGTATACAGTACCTTATGTTGTATTAATGCAGCTTTGCAGGAGAGTGCAGACTCTGGAAGTTAATTAATATCCCATCCTGGTAATAGTTTTCTGAACTTTCACAGAGATAATGCAAAGGCTTAGACCGGCAATATCTGGTAACGCATCTTCTCGTGTTATTGTGGTGAAAGTTATAAATCATTTCATATTGATTGTAGGCACCTGCATGAAAGAGAAAATGGAGCGTCCTCAATAAACCAGACGAAGATCAAAGATTTTCTCTGTCTTCATGTCGGCTTTTGTGACTTTACAATAAATTACCTTTGACATTGTATACTGTATATGAAGCAATGTGCAAAAAAAAGCCTTTGTTTTAAAGTTAGCTGGATGTTGATACCAGGCAATCAGACATGAAGTCATTTTTCATTATGTTGGTGGTGAAGCTTCTCCACTGATGCCAGTAATGTTCTACAGCTTTAAGGGGATTCCTCGCTGATATACCTGCAATGTAAGAAATAACACATACTCATTCATCTCTGTGATCCTCATCTGCTGCTGTTGTGTCAATAAGTTATATAGAGAGATGAGATGGAAAAGGTTGAATGTTTGCTGCATCACATTGCCCTCAATTATCTATCGGGATTGTTAATATAGATCAGATTTGACACACTTGAAGAAGACATTGGTTTTAGGTTGTTGTCATGGAGACTAGGACTGCATCATTACTGATTAATCTGTTGATTATTCCATTGTGTCTATAAAATGCCAGTAAATATTGAAAAATGCCCGTTATAATTTGCCAAAGCTGAAGTTTAAGTCATCAAATATTTTCTTTTGTAAGACCAACAGTCCAAAACTCTACAGATATTCAGTTTACTCGTGTGTACTGTGGTAGAACCAAGGGCAAACATTCAAAGGACCCAATTGCAGACACTAAACAGGTTGAACAAAAGAAACTAATAAATCATAATTATAATAGCGATAAATAATAGGCTTACAGTCCAGCAACAAGAAGCCAGTCCACACCAGCCCAAAGAGGCAAATCAAGCAGGTCATCAACAGGTGGAAGGTCTAAATCACAGATAAAGGCAGGAAAAAGGTGGTAGACAATATGCAACACTGACAGTCTGGCAAAGGAAACAAAATAAAGCCAAAGTGGGAATCAAAAACAATGAAAAGCATCATATTCTTACACTGAGAAGCTGTAAATATTTGGTATTTTTGCTTTAAAAAAGATTAAAACAATGATTAACAAGTCCGCCATTAATCAGACTCACTTGTTATTTTGCCAGACAGCAGATGAGAATCTCTTTAAACTGTTTTAAGTGAAGTTTCTGACAACTAGGGTGCAAAAAAACCCACCGAAACAAGCATCACAAAGCTTCCATCATGTCACAAGTTTTATAAAGTTGCTTAAATGTTGGCAGACACACATCCAGCGGACCTGAGCAACACTATCAGGCCATCGGAGATCCTAATGAAAAATCTAATATAGCTACTCGACTCTTTTATCTCTGTTTGATCTCATCATTTTTCTCCACAAGCCTTTAACTTATGAAGAAAGTTGCAGTTGGGTGCTGAACTGCTGACAGCACTAACGCCAGGTTCAGACTATATAATAGTTCAGTCTGATAAGATGTCACTGTGTCAAAGCAGATGATTGCAGAGTCATTGTTGGGGTGACACAGATTCAGACACGTTGGTACCCGACCAATCATAGCCTGTCATCTTCTAGTACTAAGAACAAGAATTTAAACAAATCTCCAAAGCAGTGTGTAAGATACTGGCTGTCACTGATTTTCACATTCCCAATACGAGCCTGCAGCACCATCATCATTACTGTTTCACTTTCGCAGCTCTGCATGTGAGATCGCTGCTCTGTGCACTCTTTGGTCATCACAGAAAACGTTGACGCTGGTCTTTTGTCACAGATGCAGCATCAGTCATCGTCTAGTATAAAAACACCAGCGCCTGATGCCAATGTTGGGTCGGGTAATATTATAAAGGCACATATTGTGTCATTTGAATCTAAATTTTCTGTGAAAAATAATCAGCTGAAAGAGGCTCTGAATACATTTTGTCACTCTGAGTGACTTTGATTCAGTATTAATATCGAGAGTATTGATCAATGAAGATTTAAAAGTGAGCTGTTCTGACACATTTAGTAAGTGATTGATTGAACCTGCACCCTGATGTGGATGTTAAATAACCTCAATCACAGAGTATCACATTTAAATAAGCTTTATTGACATGACAGATCACAAATCTATATTGCCAAAGCAGCACAGAAGATTAAAAAACACTGATAAGATGATTACAAATACAATATATATCAACAAACATATTACACCAATTTTAGTCTCAGAATTGATTTCCTTTGATGATACTTTTATCAGTTTATAAAGCTCTTAATGATGTTAGTCCTACGTTTTTATCAGATTTGCTTTTATCTTATGAACCCTCTTCTGGCAGCAGCCTTTTAATTATATCAAAGATCCAAACAAAAACCCAAAGACCTTTTATTACCATGGTCCTTGTAACTTAAGACCTATCAAATCTGGCTATTAATTGAACTTTATTTATTCATCTGTCTTTTATTTTATCTTTTAGCCTGTTTTACTACTCGGTCTATCCTTTTAATTCTATTTCATTTCCTGATTGTTTTCCTCTTCATAACCCACCTTTTAATCCTCCTGTTGTCCTAAAGTCAAGGAAGGAAGGGAGGAAGAAGGAAGGAAGGGAGGAAGAAGGAAGGAAAGGAGGGAGGAAGGAAGGAATAAGGAAGGAAAGGAGGAAGGAAGGAAGGAAGGAAGGAATGAAGGATGGAAGGAAGAAAGGAAGGAAGGAAGGGAGGAAAGGAAGGAAGGTAGGAGGGAGGGAGGAAAGAAGGAAGGAGGGAGGGAGGGAGGAAGGACAGATGGAAGGGAGGAAAGAAGGAACAGTCAAAACAGACGCAAATATAACACCAATGACTTTACACTGTAAGATCAAAGCCTCAGCCTCTATTCTCATGCGTCTATGTCGTAGTTGGATTGTGAGCTAACGTGTGTGGACATGGTGCAGTGGTCAGACTCCATGTTTTCCTCTGCTGGGGAACAGAGGAGAGGCTTCTGTGTCCGTCCGCTCAGGTGCTTCAACCTCTGGTAAAAACGCCCTGATGGATCCTGTCAGCTCTGCTTTACTAACACATACATTTGACAGCAGCATCTGTCCTCCCTGTGCTCTCTACCAACACCATCATCTCTCCATCCCTCTCTCCTCTCCCCCGTGTCCCTCCTCTAATGTCCTCTTCTACCTCTTCTTTCTCCTCTGTCCATCTCTGCCTGCCTGCACTCCTGTCCTCTTGCATGTCCTCCACTGACCTCCGCCTCCCCTACAATCTTCCTTTATCTCCTCTCCATTTTTCTCCAGAGCTCCTCTACATCACTCCTGCCTCTCTTCATCTTATCTTTTCTCTTCCTTTACATTTCTGGTCTTCCTCTGCTGTCATCGACTCACTCAACTCCTCTTCAGTCCTTCAGCTTTCCTCTCCTCTCCACCTTGTTTCGTTATCTCCTCTCCTCCCTTCTGTAACTACATATCCTTCTTTCTTCTATTTCTCCTCTCCTGCCATCTCACTTTCTTTTTTCTACCAGTCTATTCAATATTTTTGGCCTCTTTCTTCTCACTTCCACCATCTCTCTTTAATCTCTTTTCCCACCATATCTGTATCATCCTCTTTCCCTCGTTGTCTACTCTACTTTCTCTTTCTCCTTGTCTCACCACCTCCTTTTTTTCTCCTCCTCCTCCTCTCTCTCTCTGCTGCCCTTGTCCCTGTAGTCCTGCCAGCATCTGCATCCTACGCAGCGTATAAATCACCTTTTTACCACCGAGAGTCAGCGCTCCCTCCTCCCGCTGGCCTAACTCTGTCAGAGGACAGCGGAGGAGGAGGAGGAGGAGCTGATGATGTCACAGGACGTTTCTATCATGGTATGACCCATTTGGGAAAACCTGAGAGCAACCTATAGCTTCGTTTCCTTCTGTGTTAAGTGAGTAATCACTCTGTCCGTTGTGGGGACGTTACCATATCCTGGCAGCAACTACAGTGACATCAACGACTCGTCCTTCTTTATTCCTTCACACACTCTCATCATAAAAGATCCTATAAGGTACCAGAGAGAGTCTTCAGAGAGGCTTGTAGAACAGCCGCAACCACTACTACCACACAGGATTGTTGTAAAATCTTTCTTTTGCTCAATTTGCTTGAACATTTGGAAAGTAATTCAGTTAAAAATTAACATTTCTGGCTTTTTAGGAACTGAATTACACTAAAACATAAGAGGACACAAGGGTAACAACAATGTGAGCAAACAGGCGTCAAACTAAAAATGACAACGTGTCATATTTACACTTATTTAACTCGGTTATTGTTGCTTTTCTCCACTAAGCTGATTTTGTAACTGTCATATAAACAAGAAACCTGGTTTCCATAATCGTCGTGTAGGATTAGAGGAACCTGATTTCTGCAGGCAGGACTCCTCTCTTATGGATACAGTATTTGTAACCGGGTTTCAGTAATCAGCTTTTTATATAAGTATAAGACTTCAGACAGTGAAAGCAGCAGCTGTTGGATGAAAGGAAAGATCGATTAATGCAGCAATTTATTCTGCTGTTAAAAATAAACTTAATTAACACAAACTAACGTCACAGTTATTTGACTTTGTTCACTGTTTTCATCATTTTAAAGGTTCCCAAGGAAATTTTAGTGAGTCCCAGGACGACGTATGTTTACTTTTTATTGAGAAAGTTTCTATAGCAGCCATAGTAGTTATGATGGTGGTGTAGGAAGAATGTTTTATGACTTTATAAAAGAGCTACAAACTCTGCAGAAGTCTCAAACTTTAACTCAGGAGGGTTAGGGTTAGGGTTAGGTTAGATTGTTTCCTATTGTCAACTTGAATCTGGTTTCCTTTCACCATGACTACAAGTACTTCACCCAAACAAGGATGTTTTTTTTTCTAAATCGTAGTGTTGTCACATCATAAAACAGATTTATTTTTAACAGTGATTTATAATTTCATATTTTAGAAGTCACAGATAAATGATGTTAACATGGAAGACTTGCTGGGTTAAGGTCTGGTTTAGGCTTTACCGGTACAAACAGTAAGGGGAAAAGCATGAAATCTTTAGTGGTAATGTTTCTGGTTTCAGGTAGAAAGAAAGAAAGAAACAAAGGCCCCTTTGCAGACCTCCACATACAGTAGAAGTATTGCTGCTCCACATCACTGCTTCTGATTATCAGATCATCCCCCTTCATTGATATCTTTAACACCTGTCTAAAAACCATCCATCCATCATCTCTACTCCTTAGCCTTCCAGGTACCTTCATGGAGTCATATCTGACCACACTCTGCCTTGTATTTGTGACTGGTTCTTATCTTTGATTCTGTGGTTTTCTGTCATTGTAACCGTCAATCAAATTTGTATCTCTCCATAACGCACTCTGGTCAACGTCTGTTGTTTTTAAATGTGCTCTATAAATAATTTGACTTAACTTGACTTGACTACTAGGGGTCAAAACCTACATGCAGTATATTTAAGGTTATAGAAACTGTTTTAATTCAGTGAAATCAACAGATACAGTGCTTAGAAAACAGAGCTGACACCCATCCCAACCATCCATTTTGACTTCCTCCCTACGACTTTCAGCAACAGGATAATAACTTCATTCTCCTGTACATACTATTAATACATTACATGGATGTAAATATAAGTTGTTCAAACAAACAACTAATGTCAGCATATTTTTGGAGGGAGCAGTCATTGATCACATACTGTAAGAGGATGATCGTCACAAGCATGTAAAGAACATTTCAAATAACTATATTTCATTGAATAGTTGTGCAATGCATGATGGGACAGTATATCCATCAACACCACACTTAAAAGTCCACATGCTGACTTTTAAAGTTAATTGTTTTGATGATTGTACCACAGATAGTCTTTTATAACCCTCGCGAGGCTTATTTAGCACAAACTGACCAAAAAAACAGATCTTTATAAGGAACTGCCTTTCCTCAGTGTGTAGGCTCGGCTCGGTCCTGTTGCCATGGCTATGCAGTATTTACTGGTACACCTTTCCGAACCGATACGTCTATATGAGCTATGACGCCTTTGCTAGGTCGTGTTTCGCCGACCTATTGGAGATGTGTCTCACAGAAGAAGGCGGTTAATTAGTTAATGTAGTTTGCAGTGCAGGCGAGCTGGTGACACAAGTTCACAGCACCTTGGAGAGAAGTTAAGTGATGCAATTGATCGGGCCAACTGGCAGCGATGCTGTTAGGAGAGGACGCCTTCTGTATGCACAGAGATGTGGAGGCAGGGACGCTGCCTGTACATCTCTGTGCATACAGAACAGGACAAAAACAGGACAGAACAGGACAGAAACGAAACCCTGATGAGCAGGGGACAGTTTAATGGGATGGAGGCAGACATCACTGCAGCTGGCAGGAATCAGGAAATGAAGCAAAATGTGCACAGTAAAATAATAAGATTATAATCATTACTTGTTTTTGTTATAAAACAGAAACACACGGCACATAAATTATTCAAAACTGCCGTAATCATAAAAACCAAGTTTGTATTAAAATGTGCTCCAAGGCTGAAGATAAAAAGATGTCGGCTTTTTTTCGCAGTTAAAGCTTTTAAGGATTGTGTGAGAAATATCAAACAAAGGCACAATTAACACATAACTGCAGGTTGTAACTATAATATATGAACATTGTTTCAAATTATTATATTATATAAGTATATTGTTTTTTCAAGGATAACTCTCTTTATGCACTTTTAAATTACTTTTTGTAGTTGTATTTCTCTTGTGGGCGTCCACACATTCTCTAAGCTTGACTTTAAACTGGAAAACATCACCAAGGTCTCCTTATCTTACAGAATACAGAATAAAGAATACAGATAGATGAATCAGTGGGTTTAGTGGTAAATTCATTAGTCAGTGAAGCTTATATGCAGTTAGTTGAGTTAGTGGTGGTTGAGTTTACTGCTCCTGCCATACTGACTGCTTGTATGAAAGTGAAGTCAGTGTGGTGTGTATATATATATATATATATATATATATATATATATATATATATATATATATATATATATATATATACACATATTTGTGAGTGCAGAATATATGGAAAATAATTCCTGCAGGAATATTTAAGAAAATACACATTGGTATATCTAAGTCACCACTACAAATACTGAAAAACATTCATTATGTTGTATGTTGTATTAGAAACCATCTGTATTTTGTTACATATGGTTAGTTTCAAAGTGTTTCTCATATGTATATCTCCCTACCAAACTGTCTCTTTAATATATTGATCATTAATTATAATCATGCATTTTTTTCTTCATCAATGCATCTTCATGTCAAATATATTAAGTGGTGTAAATGTAATCATAATACAACTGCTAATTGTCCTTTTTTGTAGCTTACAAATGACATCAAACATAAAATAACACACTTTTGTAGCAGTGTTTGTAATTGTGATTAAGTTAAGGCTGTTTTCCATCAAATACATACATTGTTTGTTCTGATGGTAACTCTTAAAACCACAGGGGGTGACTTAGACGAAAGAGAAGTCCTCTGTGATCTGGGACTGTCTTGACACACTTTAAACTCCGCAGTGTCTTCTGTTTGCACAGCCATTGATCTGCTGAACAGATATGACTTTAAACACACAGCTCTCTGTTTGCCTTTGCTGTACTTTAGCTCTCCAGGTACCACTTGAATCCAAGTGATGATAGCCACATAAGAGTAAGTCTTTCATATGATGAAGAACATTGATTTTAGCTTCTCTAATTCACTACTGATTTTTTTCCTTACTGATTTTGTGGACTGTTTAAAAGTCGGATATATCAGATTTCAACCTTTTAGGAGCTTGAACACACTTAAACACAGGATTAACACAAACGCTAAATCAGGTATTTTCTCTGGAAGTTAAAGCTTCAATCAAAGTGCTTGTCAGATAATCTAGCAGTGTCTAAACTCGTCCAATTTCCTACATTGGATTTGAAGGAGGGCTGCACCCAACAAATTTCCAAAACAGACAATCATGCATGCAGTGATTGGCCAGCTGTGAAGAAGTAAGAGGATAAGCAGGATTTGAACTTTTACTTTCCTTTTTGTAATGAAAGTGAGTGCAGTTATCTCTGTTTTAATGATTACAACGTCTCATCCTTCACCCAACATAAGACTGGTCGAGCTTATTCTCCCAAGAAAAACAACAAAATCTGCAATTTGAGCAAGTGCCCCCCCAATTAACCAAACATTATGTTAACATTCAGGTAACAGTATCCTCTAGAAGCAGAAGTAGGTTAATCATGACGTGTAATAATGTTGTTTCAGAGCCTGCATGTCCACTATTATTCCATAAAGGACCGTGTGCCTGCAGGTTTTTGTCCCAACCAATCAAGAGCACACATGATTCGACCAATCAGCTGTCTGAAGACTGAGATCAGTTGATTAAATGAGGCGAGTCTGGTGCGCTCCTGCTTGGTTTAAATGAAAACCTGCAGCAACATTATGGCTCTTTGTGGAAGAGTTTCAGACATCCCTGTTTTAGAGCAACAGAGGCCATGTAGGAGGAGGTTGAGGTTGATGATGAACACAAACTTTTTTATATTTTGAGAAGTTATATTTGGATTTATTGTGATTAATTGAGGGATGATTATCAGCTGCGATAGAAAGAAGCAGTGGCAAGGTATAAAAGAGCATTAGTACAGTTTTTGACTTCAAATTATATTCATAAATTGTCTTTGTTTTGTTTGTTTCGGCAGCCATGTGCTGTGTGTTTCAGACCTGTAGCAAAACTAACTT
This sequence comes from Scomber scombrus, assembly GCF_963691925.1. NCBI lineage: Eukaryota > Metazoa > Chordata > Actinopteri > Scombriformes > Scombridae > Scomber > Scomber scombrus. The sequence continues at coordinate 3,295,853 of NC_084978.1, read as the reverse complement.
GGACAACTTCAGTTATTATAAATCCTGCAGGTGTTATTACCACAGCACATCTAGTAACTACAACTTTTCATTTACTTTTTTTTCATCAGTCATTCCACTCCCAATCTTCTCTTTGCAGGAACTTTTGTTTTTTGTTCTGTTTTCACTCCGAAAACATATTTTAAATTATCCCCCAGCTCCATCCCTCGCCACATTAGGAAAACATTTTGTAGCATTAATCACTCAGCGCTGACATAACTTTCACACCCACACTGTATAGATGAATTGCTCCACAGACAAATGGTTGCAGCAAGAAAACTTCCATCTGGAGACTCAGGTAATTCAATGACCTCCTTTGGTTCTCTCTCCATCCCTCTTGCTCTCTCTGCTGACTCATAAGTGGTCACCAAAGCCAAATCCCCTGGTAATAACAGCAGAGGTACAGTCGGTCGCCTCGGGTGCTGAGGCGGAGATGGAGTTTGGAGTGGCGGAGAAAGAGAGAGAGAGAGAGAGAGAGAGAGAGAGAGAGAGAGAGAGAGAGAGAGAGAGAGAGAGAGAGAGAGAGAGAGAGAGGCTGAAGGGGACATGAGAAAGGAGGGAGTTGGAGGATAGAGAGATATGAGATGTTGAAAAAGGTGCAAAGAAACATATAACAACAAGAAGAAAGGAAGGTCAAAAAATTGTAAAAATGATTATGAGACTGAGAAATGAACTAGATTAATTTTCTTAGTGGAGTTTCCTGAAAGAATTTTTCATTTTTAAATAAATAGTTAAAGGTGGAAAGAGTAAGGTGCACTGAGCTTCTTGGTGTAAACATCACAGAGGAACTTTCCTGGACCACCAACCTCCAGGTATTTTGCCAAGAGATCCCAGCAGCAACTACACTTCTTACAGCAGCTGAAGAAGACAAACCTACCCCCCAACTATCCTCACCACCTTTTACAGAGGAACTACTGAGAGCATCCTCACCAGCTGCATCACCATCTGGTAAGAGATCTGCCACGCTGCTGATCGTACGGCTCTACAGAGAGAGAAAACCATGGGTGTTTCTTTCTTCTCTTTTGCACACATTGTGGAAGACCCCTCCCACCCCTTACACTTGCTTATCATCCAGCAGGAGGTTCGGAAGCATCCAAACACTGACTACACCTTTTTCCCTCCTCGCTCTCATCCATGCCCCCATCCATTCATCTCAACCTGGTCCCCATCCTGCCCCTTACACCCCACTAGTGCTCTTATTTTATCGAAATCTCATTGTATATTCTTGTACAATGACAATAAAGGCGTTTTATTCTATTCTATTCTATTCTATTCCATTCCATTCCATTCCATTCCATTCTATTATATTCTATTATATTCCATTCTATTCTAGTATATTCTATTCTATTCCATTCCATTCCATTCTATTATATTCTATTATATTCCATTCTATTCTAGTATATTCTATTCTATTCTATTCTATTCCATTCTATTCTAGTATATTCTATTCTATTCTATTTTATTCTATTCTATTCTAGTATATTCTATTCTATTCTATTCCATTCCATTCCATTCCATTCTATTCTATTCTATTCTATTCTATTCTATTCTATTCCATTCTATTCTAGTATATTCTATTATATTCTAGTATGTTCTATTCTATTCTATTCTATTCTATTCTATTCTAGTGTATTCTATTCTATTCTAGTATGTTCTATTCTATTCTATTCTATTCTATTCTATTCTAGTGTATTCTATTCTATTCTAGTATGTTCTATTCTATTCTATTCTATTCTAGTGTATTCTATTCTATTCTAGTATGTTCTATTCTATTCTATTCTATTTTAGTGTATTCTATTCTATTCTATTCTAGTATATTATATTCTAGTCTATTCTAGTGTATTCTATTCTATTCTAGTATATTCTATTCTATTATAGTATATTCTATTCTAGTCTATTTTAGTGTATTCTATTCTATTCTAGTATATTCTATTCTATTCTATTCTAGTGTATTCTATTTTATTCTAGTATATTATATTATATTATATTCTAGTATATTCTATTCTAGTATATTATATTATATTCTATTCTAGTATACAGAACAACTTTATCGTTGTGGGCTTGCGGCCTTCATCTTTATCATAAAACTCATTTCTAACAGCATTTAAATAACGTGGTTAAAAAGCAGAAACAAATTCAAGAAAAAAAATATACAAAAAATAACCAATTATGTGCCTCCAACCAAGACAGCACCACCATATCCATGTTTAACTATTTATAAATGAGTTCATAAAATGCTGATTAAGCTGTTTAGCCATTAATCGTGCTGCTCCTCTAGACTTTCTAAATGTTATCAGACTATCACAGCTGAATGGATGAAAGCCTGATAGTGATGTGAATCTTTTTGCGGGGGGGTTGTGTGATGCTCAAAACAAGTTATCCACCGTTTTACAGCCCAAACAATCGGTTATGGCCAGTGGTGTTTTGGCCATAAGTGGTGTGCTGTCATTCAGGGTGTGCATGAGAGCGTGCTGCATGCCTGTGTCAAGCAATCACAGCCAAGTGCCTCCACCTCCCCCCCCACCCCCCTCCCTTTTACTGTCACTGCCAGAGGGGGTGACAAAAGTCCTGCACTCCAGCTTTAATCCAAATCTCTATTTGTAGGTCTTGTGAGAGACGTGAAATCTCATCTTACTGTATATTTCTCTCACACTGGTCTGCACTGTAGAGGTGTAGCATTACAAGATGAGAGTGTGTAAGTAGTGCAGGGACGAGCCACACAACAAATGGAGATGGGATCAAAGATTGCAAGACCAAACAGAACTCAGGAGCAGTCCAGTGTTACGAAACCATCATTACACAAGACAGGATGCTAAATCCAGGCTGTGCATTACTTTAAAGTGTAATATGAGTTACCTGCCAAACTGAGAGAAACTGGAGGACACAAGACTAACGGCCAGAAGCACTTTGATGTTGAAACAGTGCAGTAAAAAGTGAGTTTGGAGTTTAGCTGTAGTAACATTATGGCAGGTCTAAAATCAATTCAACAAGACCTAAGTATTTATCATTTTCAAACATTCCCAAATGCAAATAAATTCACTTTAAATCTCTAAATGAAATAAATCCAGCCAAAGAACATATTAAATTTGACTTGTGAATATTTTGAGTGACTGAAATGTCCATTTTAAACTCTGACAACCAGTTTGATTCCAAATTTAGTTTAGTTTAGTTTATTTTGGTCACATGAACTCAAAACACTCATGTACAAGAAGACTAACAAAGCAAATAAACCTATTTCCCCTCTCTGTGTCCCTCATCTCCATCACATCTACTAACAATCTGAAACTGAAACAAAATTCATGCTTAACTTGTGCCAAACACCACAAAAATTGTCTTTGTGGGATTTATTTGACTTATTCTGTGTTAATAATTAAATCCTTCCTTTTTTAAAATGTCTTTTTCTGTTCTACTGTTTTTATCCATTTTGAAAAGAACAGTTCTTGCTCTCGGCAGGCAATGTTTTTAACATGATTTGTAATTGGACCATAGTGGATTATTCTTCTCCTTTAGCGAAACACATGACGAAAAACAAGAGGATTCAATCTCATGCTCGTGTCATGTCTTCATGTTGTCGTTGTCATTTAATGGCGGAGGACGCAAAACACATAATCTGCCTTTTGGGGGTTTTTACTTCTTTTTTTCCCCCACAAAATTTCATGAGTCTGTCTCTAACTGTCTCGCCCAAAGCTACCGAAAGAAAGAATGGAGATAGAGTAGATATGAGTTAACAGAGAGATGTGGGAGCTGTAGCCTGTAGCTCCGCTGCATACAGAGAATATAATAATCTAATATTTAGATTCTGAGAGAGACTGCTCTAACAGCAGATTATGAACTGTCTTTAGACCCCACAGGAGACCGTCGCCTTTGATTAGCTCAAACTTTACATTTTCTGAACTGGAGCCAGAACTAGCCAGTAGCCATTGGACTATCAGTGCTTTTAGTATTCAAACTCCCACCCGACCCACAACCCAACCCCTTTATTTCTAACTTGCTGCAGGACTGTATAATTGCATTGTATATCACTAGTGAAAGCCAGGCAGTCAGAAGTACCAGGAAACGGCCCTCTCTTTCATTGTAATTCCATTCAGATGGCAGCATTTTGTTTTTCATTACTCTCTTGCAGGCTGCATGCTCACTAATTACAATACAGAGTCAGTATTAGGTGTCAGCCTGACTGTAATATCCGTCTGGAGTAGACTACAATAAAAAGAAAAAGGTGTTGGCTGACGCTTTTCTTTTTAAGATTGTAGTTGGAGTTTAAGATCTTTAACTTTTAAAGCGGCTGTAATCAATATTTTACGACAAAACATAATGTGAACTGCGTGGTATTGATGTATTGATGCATCTACAGAGGATTATCAGTGACTCTGCAGCTTTGCCTCAGCTTTAAATCAAGCTTCAACTTATTGTTTAACTGTCAGGCTGCAACTTTACTGTTTTGGTTCACCTTAAATGTTCCCAAAGTGTCGTTTTTAACTGCCTACTGTATAAATTATATCACACCGTTACCTCCAATGCCAAAAGGTTAGCACTGAGAGGCTCACATTTCTACTTGCATGGCTAAAAGTATATATATTTCCAGCTCATTCTGGATTAATGTGTGATGTATTTGTATGTATTTATTTATTCTTAAGTTTTTAGGTTGTGTGTTTAACCATAGGAGGGTCACCTGACAATCCCTGATGGGTTTTATTGGCTCTTCCTGCACATTTCTCTTTTGTTAGTTATTGTTTTAATTAATTCATCTAAACAAATCTGCATGTATTATTTTTTTTGTGTTATTTATTAGTTTTTCTTTTTATGTGCAAATAAACTAAACTAAACACATATTTTTAGTGTATTTCACTCATTTTAAAAACATGATTTTATACCTGTATATCCTTAATAGTGTATTTATTAGCAAAAGGGAAACTGCACCAATTCTGCTGCTTTATTAACTTCGATTGGGAAGCAACATAAACAAGAAAAACCCTTTGCTATCTATATATATATATAGATATAGATATGCATAAACACAAAGTAAGAAATGACTGAATTGCATAATTCAATCTTAAATCAGCTGTCAGTTATCATATATTATAATCATTTTACAAGGGAACACAGTCTTTGAGAAGTTCTTTATTTAAATATCTCCACTGTGAAGAAATTAGTAATGGCAAGGAGTCTGATTTATGGTGAGATCAGTTGATGTGTATACTCTCAATAGGTGCTGATATTTTGAATCTAACTCTGCTCCAGCTGAAACCTCTGAGAATTGGTGTTTTTCTTTATTATTATTACTTATGCGCTCTTCAAAGCT
>NC_084978.1:3138777-3290336 GCF_963691925.1 Scomber scombrus | reverse complement strand
GCGCAAAATGGTTCATTAGCTCCACCAGATTTTTATTATGTGCTCTAAGTTAAAACCCAGGATGATAATAATAATAAGAGGTAGTAAAAAAGAATAATAAGAGTGGTGCATGCAGCACACACACACACACACACACACACACACACACACACACACACACACACACACACACACACACACACACACACACACACACACACCTCCTCAAAGAGCATCCCCCCTGTAGAGAACTGTTGTAAATACATGATACTGACTTTCACACAACTAATTAGTCTCTGCTTGTTTTCCACAGTTAATCCCAAGTGACTGATTGTATATAAAAAATAAAACACACACACACACCTCCTTTCTCTCTTTTACTTTCTCTCTTCTAAAACTTACAGGTCAGCTGCATCCAAGGGCATTTTTATGTTTTTTTTGTGTTTAACTTCCCTTCTATCAACACCAGATTTCAGCTCCCTGGAAGAACAAACAAACAAAAAAACCAACAAGGATTTTTTTTTTTTTTAATGTTAGCGGCTGTTAAGCTGTTGTAGGTATTAAAGCAGTAACAACACTCTCAGCAGCGGCAGAAAATAGCCGAGGATAACAAATTCTTATCGTGTCTTTGCCATCTGCTCTCAATAAACGAAGCGGAGGTCTGCCTGCGACGCCTCAGCCTTTCATTCCTCAAATCTGTCGGCACCAGCTGGCACAGCGGCGTTGTTTAGGTATACATCGGGAGCAAAAAACGACCAACCTGACATTTGCAGGGTCACGCAGCAGCCCACAAATTAACAACAACACAGAACAAATGCCTCCTTTTTATATATTTTTTTATTTTTATTCTCAGCTTTGTGAAAGTTTTCATCCCAATGTTTTAAAGAAGGAACTGAAAGTGAGTAGTCGCAGGAGTCACTGCAGAGAGAGAGAGAGAGAGAGAGAGAGAGAGAGAGAGAGAGAGAGAGAGAGAGAGAGAGAGAGAGAGAGAGAGAGAGAGAGAGAGAGAGAGAGAGAGAGAGAGAGAGACAGAGAGAAAGAGATAAAGAGAGAGAGAGAGAGAGACAGAGAGAGAGAGAGAGAGAGAGAGACAGAGACAGAGAGAGAGAGAGAGATAGTGAGAGAGTGAGAGAGAGAGGAGAGAGAGAGAGAGAGAGAGAGAGAGAGACAGAGAGAGAGAGAGAGAGAGAGAGAGAGAGAGAGAGAGAGAGAGAGAGAGAGGGAGGCACTCAGGAGAGATGAGAATACTTGGTATTCAACGAGGATTAAAGGTAGCTAATGCTGACCTTTAAAAGTCAGAAACACTTCAGTTATGAGTCAGTCTGCTCTTTTTCTTTATGTGGTTTGCAACCTTGATGTTTTACTCAGCATAATAAAGCAGAAGCTGTGATGGAGGCTGCAGGTCTGACACACCTGAGGAAATAAAATGTTGGTTGTTAACATTGTCTTTCCTTTTTTTACTCATTCACCCGAAAACACAGCTGACATATGTCTACGGTGTAATGGATACATCACATATAATATTGAGACTTTTACAGAAACAAAGTGTTAGCATAAAATCAATAAACAGAGAAAACACTACACAGAAAAAACTGGCTTCTTGGTTTCATCTGTAAAGGTTAAAAAATCAAATAATTTTTTTCTATACTGGATTAAAAGCACAATGTTCAGTTTGTTCAACTTATAGTGATGAACATCTGCATTTTAACCTTTTATAGGTTATACTGTAGTTTTCAGCTCCAATAAACCCACTCTAAACAGACACAGTTATCTGTAGACTAGCTGGTGAACATAGTGGAGCATTTAGATATTTCCCTCAGGAGTTGGTTAGAGAGTAGAAACAGAGCTAAAAGAGAGTGAATATTAGACTTATATTCAGGAGGTGGATAGAAACACGTCTCTAAATGAATGATTATGTTGATCTGTAACTGCTGGATATCATCTTAACCCTTACATACTGTTCATATTCTCATCATTAGGAGCATTAGACTCATTATTAGTCTCTACACTGATTCACTTTCATAAATTCCCCCATCGGTCTTAACCTTTGTGTCGTCCTCCCGGGTAAAATTGACCCCGTCTGTTTTGACTGTTCCTTCCTCCCTCCCTCGCTCCTTCTCTCTTTCTTTCCTTCCTCTCTCTTTCCTCCCCTCCTCTCCTCCTTCATTCCTTCCTTCCTTCCTTCTGTCCTTCCTTCCTCCCTACCCTCCTTATTTCCTTCCCTCCTTCCTTCTGTCCTTCCTTCCTCCCTACCCTCCTCTTTTCCTTTCTCCCTCCCTCCCTCCTTCCTTCTTGCCTCCCTCCTTTCAACTTTCCTTCCTTCCTTCTTTCCTACGTCCTTCCTACCTTCCTTCCTCCCTCCTTTCCTTCCTTCCTTCCTTCCTTCCTTCCTTCCTTCTTTCCTTCTTCCTTCCACCCTTCCTTCCTTCTTCCTTCCTCCCTTTCTTCCTTCCTTCCTTCCTTCCTTCATTCTTTCCTTCCCTCCTTCCTTCCTCCCTCCCTCCTTTCCTTCCTTCTTCCTTCCTCCCTCCCTCCTTCCTTCCTTGACTCGAGGACAACGGGAGGGTTAAATGTTGGATTAATCTTATGGAAAAAAAGAAATTCACAATCACTATTTTATAGTGCAGGAGAACATTTTATAGAATATGATGAATAGAACATGTTTGCATGGTCACACAGGTCAAATGTATACATTTGCATATATAAAAATGTGCATCAGCTGAGCAAAAATTTAAAAATAGAGGCATTTTATTACCATGTTTGTAAACTGTGGGTCACATAATGAAAAATCCACCTTGAAGAAATGTGTATAGGGTGCTTTTAAAGCTCTCAAATGTAAAAAATAAAGGGTCAAATTAAAAGATAATAATGTGTCAGTGTTGTGTTTGCAGCCTCACATGCCACACATTTGTAATTACTAAGTTTTATCATGAAAGCTGTTGAAGCCCCATTAGGATTCATATCTTCAGTGAATCATCTGTGTGCTGCAGTAAGTGGATATTGAAGATTTCTGTTATGAGTCTCAGTGCAGTGAACCACAGTCGGATCTGATTCCTGCAGCTTCATGCCAAGACACTCATCATCCAACAAGAAACACTGATGTGAGATGTAACTTAACGGCTTCCTGTCAAACAATATCAAACAGCGTTGAAATGTGAAGCTCGGGAAGACAACTTGAAGTCTTCTACCTCTGTTGTTCTTTCTGAGGTTTCTGTTATGTTTGGGTTTATTTTTGTGGAGCTTTTCTACAATGAAATCAAGCGTCTAAAGAAAGAAGATTTCTTATACCATGCACACTGTAAGAAGCTGTGTGAGATGTAGATTTATAAAGCAAAATCATGCTTATGCATTAGATGAAAGGAGTAAGTATGCATGCTTCTGCCTTATGTCTGTTTATTGTTTATTATTTATGAACCGAAAGAAGAGTAAAATGAAAAGTCTGCACACCATAGGAGCTCCCATGCAGGTATAATTTAATAAAGCATGACGTTTCGAGCCATACTGGCTCTTCTTCAGATGCTAACAAAGTGAGGAGGCTCTGAGTAATATGGTCCCTATATTTGATATGTTTAAGAGGCGCCTCTGAGAGTATTTTTATGTTATATGATGGCCTTTATAGCTTGAGTCCTGTTTTTTAAGGAACGTGAAATTCTACTTAGATGTTTATGTATATATGTGTATATATTTATATGTCTATGTATGTTTGCTATAACTGTCTCTAGAAAGGTTTTTCTGTTCTTTTTTCTATTGATGAATTATTCGTCGAATTGAGACAAATGTATCACAGGTGTGTTAGGTCACATGACTGGGCCATGGGACTTGAAAGATGGTGTCTCTGAGCTGCATGGGAGCTCCTATGGTGTGCAGACCTTGCTTTTTACTCTTCTTATAGTTGTTTTTTGGTCCAGCACCCATCCCTAACTGGGTAGCGGATGTGTTTATTATTATCATTTATGAACCAACATGCATCATATGTCATGTTTTCATTCTTTTTTCTTCTTTTTGTAATGTTTTTGTCAGACAAGAACACTGAAAACCTCAACAGAAGAAGAATTAATGTAAAAAAAAAATACATGAAATAAATGACTGCCGCTAAGACAGCTACTGTAAGTCTATTCCCATCTTTAAAACGGCCTCATATTGCCCCCCGTTGACCAATGAATGTAAATCCTCAACGTTTCATTTAAGACTTCCCCATCAGCTGCTTCTACTTCTTCTCCTTTGTGAATTTCTTTAAAGCATATTTTCTCTCTCCGTTCTTTCTTTCGCCTGCAGTCACATTTCTTGGTCGGGCTCTCGGACGTGATGTTGTGCTACAACAGGATTTGGTGTTCCTGCCTTTCTGTTGTGTTGCGCTGCTGCTGCCAGTTCCTGTTAGGACGGGAAAGTGAACAAGACACGACAAGGTGGGGGGAGGGAAGCGAGGGGGTGTGTGTGTGTGTGTGAGGGGAGTGAGCAAACACACATTCACAGACACGCAATACTGCATACGACTACTACAATCAGGAAGGATCGCTAACATTCATTTTATAGCCAAAAAACTCACCTTTAGTCCAAATATTTTCTCATAATATCAACTTTAACCCTCCTGTTGTCCTCGAGTCAAGGAAGGAAGGGAGGAAGAAGGAAGGAAAGGAGGGAGGGAGGAAGGAAGAAAGGAAGGAAAGGAGGAAGGAAGGGAGGAAGAGAGGAAAGGAAATAAGGAAGGGAGGAAAGAAGGAAGGAGGGAGGGAGGAAGGCAAAGAGGAAGGGAGGAAGGAAGGAAAGAAGGACAGAGGAAATAAGGAAGGGAGGAAGGTAGGGGGGAGGAAAGACAGAGAGAAGGAGGGAGGGAGGGAGGAAGGAAAGGAAGGAAGGAAGGAGGGAAGGAAAGAAGGAGGGAGGAAGGAAGGACAGAACGAAGGAAGAAAGGGGGATGGAGGAAGGAAAGAAGGAAGGGAGGAAAAAGAGAGGAAGGAAAGAAAGAGAGAAGGAGGGAGGGAGGAAGGACAGACAGAAGGGAGGAAGGGAGGAAAGAAGGAACAGTCAAAACAGTCGGGGTCAATTTGACCCGGGAGGACGACACGAAGGTTAATAGTAAAGTAGTATATTCTTAATCCAAATTCTAAACACAAACACAAACATGCACTCACATACTGTACACAGACACTCCAATAAGACAAAATAATCATAAAGAAAAACAGATTCTTCCACACATGATAGAAACATAATGATTAATGGACAATAAGGACACAAACAGATCCACATAAAACAGTAGCATGCATATCTGTGCCCCTGGCTTTAAATCAGAGTGACCCTGCCCCTCTGAGGACTGACAGGACATTAACACCTCAACACCTCTGGCAGATGGGAGAGGAGGACATTTAGTTAGTGAGAAAGAGGCCAAGCAGCCTATTTTCAGCTAATTCCTTTTTTTCCCCTTTTCCTTCTGTTCTTTTAAATGTTTATATTAACTAATGTTTTTATTAACTAAGAAAGGTTTAAACAACATCAGCATCACCAGGAAGATATTAGATATGAGATGCTGAAGCACTTATTCTTCTTTTTTAGCATTGTGAGCATGTTAGCGTGCTGATATCAGCGTTTAGCTCCAAGCAGCTCCGAGTCTAGTAGAGCAGTTAACATGGTTGAAGACTCTTATGCTGCAACTCGCACTTATGCACTCAATATATTAAGTATAAGTGCGTTCATACTGAGAAGTATGGAAACATGCAGCACTATGAGAACCCGGATGGTTGCACTCACAGTCAAAAAGTTGAGTGTGTAACTATGGATACTTCTCTCCCTCAACGGTCACCATATTGGCTCCGTAGCAGAAGAGGAGGGACCACATATCAAAACAGGAAATGGCAGTCTAGGACGTTGTAACTACGGTGAATATCAGCGCATTATATAAATTGTTATGTAAAGTGTTTTTATGCACTAAGCACCATTATACTGTTGTCACATATAAGCCATCAGTAGGTTTATTGGGTTAATTTAGCAGTCTGTAATGATTTAGTACCGGAAAAGATAACGTGAATGCTAACACTAGCTTGCTAACTAGCTTATCATCATTTCTGGTAACCTAAAGCCTGATATATGCTTCTGCGTCGGAACATGTTTCTTCCGGAGCCGGACATATTTGTCACAGAGGTTCTTCCACCTCTTCGTACACTCCGCGACCTCCACCCCCATATTCCTGGAAATTTCTCGCCAGGAGTTACTGGCCATTTGGCAGTCTTTGTAGTTCTTTGACAAGGAGTTGTAGAGGTGGTCGTACTTCCTGACCTCCTTGATTAATCTTTCTTCACCTTGATCCATCGTGCAATCGAACAACTCTCCACTCCAAAACAACTTTAAAAATGGCAGTGTTGCAGGAAGAAAGACCGGAAAAAGCAACTGATGCGTTGCCGTGACGCGTAATTAGGATTTTTTGGAGGTGCACGTCAGGCTACGGCGTAGGGGTCCACGTCGACGCAGAGAGCTCTGCGTAGCTACGCCGTCGTTCCGACGCAGAAGCATAAATCAGGCCATGCACAACGACCATGTTTGATTTGAGGCAACACTAACTTGCCAAAATTTGTGCACTACACAATTAAGTGCAGTATACTACACAGAAGTGTACTAACAGAAGTCTGTCGACTGTGGGTTACCAAATCAAAATTTAAAACAAAAATGTCAGATATATGTTGGTACAAATTAGGTTTGGCAGAATTTGAAGTGATGAAAAGCCTCAAAGAATCAGTGAAATGAAGCTTTCACTGCATATAATCCATTCAGGTTGGGCAATTCATCAGTTTAACCTCCAGACATTGATATTTTATCTTTTCTTTGATTTCTGTGAGTTGAAATAGGTTTTATTCTGATTCTGTTTATCACATCGGGTCATTTTAGGCTCGTCCGGATCAATATCAAAACCAGTGGTGAGGCAGGGCAGCGTGAATGTTTGGATTAAATGAGGAAATTAAACTGTTAAAGCTGCAAATAATCAATAAAATAAACAGCAGGATTAAGCACATTTACAATTTAATACGTGTGATCTTGCATATAAAACATTATATCACCGGGGAAGAGAGTTTAGTTTCCAACAACTGAAGAAATTAAGAAAAATGAGAGAAAAGGAGCTGCTTTTGTATCACAGATAGACAGAGTGACTGTTCGTCCCGCTGTCCCCAAGTGAATCAATTTACTGTCCAGATGACAGACTGAAATTAGAGATGTGCATGCATTTGAGATTGTCCACAGGCAAAATCAAATTACCAGTCTCTTGTGGAGAGAGGCTGTTTGTTCCATAAAACTCCTGCAGTCCTGAAGTTAAAATTATAATGCTAATTGCCTGAGCTCGTCTGTCAATACTAATGCCATCTGGAGAGGACTGAAAGAGGGTAATAAAGTTGGGAGAACATAAATTGCAACTTGTTGCCAGAGGCAGAAAAATTGAGCTGCAGCATCAAAAAATCCAAATGAGTCCAAACAACAAAATGTTCCTGTGTGATCTAACTCTCAATGATGAGGCAACTTTTAACAAGCTGTTTCCAGAGTTGTCACAGCACTGAAGTGTGAGTGCATTAAAGCGCTCGTCTCATCGGACCCCCTTTGAACACTTCCCAAAACCAACATCTACACACACTCATCAAGCAGCAATCGGGCAGGTGTGAAGAGATTGAAGACTTGTTCGCTCTTGACACAACTTTTCATTTGCACCGCGCCAAGTTCAACACCACGAATTCCTTTGAGATGAGAGGATCTAAAAGTCGATATCTTTATCCCAATTTAAAACAATCTTCTTCCTCCACCTCGGCTGGTGAGTGTAGCAATTCAGAACCTGTTGAAAGACTCATTTGTTGAACAGCTCTAGGGTTGTTTCATCCCAATCTTTAGGATGCTTACTGCGGGTTCATACTGAGACATGATGTCACCTGAGGACAAACACTCCTAAAAAATACATATTTCCATGGTCCAATGAGACTTACAATGCAACTTGTGTCATAACCAACAACTTTAATGTGAGACCAATGCATCGCAGCTTGTGGCCTTCATCGGGGCCTTTGACAATGGATCTGGGAAATCAATCTATGCACCTGTCCAGTTCTTCATCCCTACATGTATGTGTGTATCTGGGTATGTATGTATGTATACATGTAAGTTAATAAGTCATACCAAATAGGCACAGTTCAGATTCTAGCCAATTATGTACTAACTCAAGTATCACCCCTTTAATTGCACTTTGCTCATGTGGAAATGTTGGGTCTCTTTGAAATTAAAACCTGAAGAGTACGGTTGAGAACCTGCTCTGTGTGTAAAGTGCCTTGAGATAACTTTGTTGTGATTTGGTGCTATACAAATAAAGATTGATTGATGAGATTGACTTTTCTGGTTTATGGACCAAATATAGTGTCACCAATGTTGTTTATTGGATACTCCCTTGGCCTCTCTGCCTGTCTAAAGTAATGATTGGCTGCATGATCATATACCCAAGCCATCTTGGTAGATACCCGATTTGCTGACATGTCTGGATGCACATAATTGGTTATTTTCTGTATATTTCTTTAACTTTTTTGTCTACTTTCTAACTACTCCATTTAAATGGTGTTGGTAATGTGTTTTATGATGACTGGCTGCAAGCCGAAATGTGTTGGTCTAACAATAAAGATGTTCTATACCAGAAGTGTCCAAACTATTCCATAAAGGACCATAATGTGGAAGCAGCATTTCATCCCAACCATGAGTGACACACCCCCGAATTGTGTGCTGCAACAAAAACCTGCAGGCACTTGGCCCGTTATAGAATAGCTTGGGCATTCCTGCTATACGTTTTGCTGCAGTGATGACTTTTTCAGTTCTTCATCCCCATCAGATATCTGTGTAATCTCTCCTCCTCTTGTGACATTTCCAGAGTCTTCAGCACACTTTGCAAAACATGTTTTACATAGGCCAAAAGGTTTTTACCTGAGAGTCTTTCCTGTTTTGTCATATTATATTATCGTCACTGCATTACGCATTTGTCTGTACAGCACAAGCAGCAACTGCCATGCCGAAGAGTCTTAAAGTGCAATACTGTAAGAGGTGGCTTCAAAAAGTCCCTGGGTCAAGTTCCAGCTATTATGCTCTCAATCTCTAAATTCAGACTCTCTAATAAGTGTTGCAGCTCTATTAGAGTTCAAATGGCCCATTCAAGGACACTCTGATGGTGGCCGTTAATGGTGGGCATCACAGAGCAGCTCATTCTGTTTCCATACTCTTTGATTCTCCTTGTTGGAATAGAAAGAGCCAAAAAGCTTTAGTATGGATGCACACACACACACACACACACACACACAAAGCACAACTCTGAAATGGACTCCCTAATGTCCTGCATTAGGGCAGTGTAGCTGCAGGGGGAGACATTACACAGCAAAACAGAGGCACGCACATACAGACCCAAACACACACACACACACACACACACACACACACACACACACACAAACACTCACTCTCTCTTTCTGTTCCCCTCTTTTCTTTTAAGTCTGGCACATTTTATGTCACGTAGACCCATTTAACAATTAAGATTTTTCACTTGCAGCAACACTGTTATGTTAATTTATTTCCACAAATAAACAATAAAAACACAGAGAGAATAACAGAAAGCAAATTAAGCAAATACGCATTAAATCCAATTGTTTGACATTCATACACACATGCACACGACAGTCAGAGACATGCATAAACTTGAAAATCTTCTTGGAAAAATGCATATCACATACTGTATAAACACACACACACACACACACACACACACACACACATTAGAAAAAACAAGCGTGCCCTCTCCTGGGACAAAGGAAGATCAACTCCGATCATTATCTGAGTGCATTGTGACACAGTTGCTTTTGTGTGGCTTAAGAGTGTATTGATCCAAAGATTATATCAACCTTGAAATGAATATACTGTCTGTGTGCGAGAGGCTAGGATGTTTGGGTTTTTTTTCTTTTCATGCTTTAGTCAGGAAGTCATTTGTGCAGCTTAACAGGAGAATAATCACTTGGTACTGACAGAAAGTTTGTTTTCTCTTTCATTTTATTCTCTCTTTTTTTTTTTTTAATCTGCAAGTATTTCTCAGAGGCAGAAAGTGTTTGAGTTACACCTGACTGGGTTCAGAAAAATAACCACTATATAAACTAATAAAGCTGCATTCAGACCAGCACAGAGGTATTTTAAAGTCTCTAGAAATACTGTCCAAACATACTTCAGTCATTTTGGGCTTGATCTCTTAATTCAGGCCCTCTGATAAATATGCTGGTGGTCATTCATTAATACGATCTGAAGACTATTAAATGACTATGACTATTAGTAGCTTTGATGTCTGTGTGTGTCTACTTTTACAAGTTAAAGCGATGGTTCGGCGTAATTTCGACCTAGCGTCATATGCACCATGACGTCTATCTAACCACCCGCTCCGCTTTTTTTTCTTCATTTTGTCGCAAACTGGTGGAGTTAGAGCCATCAGCCGATTGGCTTAGTACAGGCGCTAATGGAACCACCAGTGTATCTCGTTAATTACTCCACTAATAATGCCTGGATTGTTATCAAACTTCTACAGTAGTACAAATAGGGTCTTTACTCATAAATCGATGCATTGGAAAGTTTGTAGCACAGATCTCTAGATGTGCTGTGCGGGATTTCAGTGATCGTAAACTGTAGAAGTTTGATAACAATCCAGGTGTTATTAGTGGGGTTCGAAATTACGCCGAACCATTGCTTTAAGTCGTGTTTTTTTTTACTTGTAAAGCAGGGTGTTAAACATCAGACTCCAAGCGGTTCAATCCGTCCCACTGGATAACTTTGCAAAGTATGAATAATTACAGAAAAGTAATCACAATTTTTCAATAAAATGCACCGCTATTCTCACTTATTATCGCTCATCATTCACAGCAAAGAACGTCCAAGTTGAGATAACTGACTTGCAACATGATTCAGACTTGAAAGAGAAACTTGTCTTGGTGGGCTTGGACATATTATATCAATATCTCTTACCAGGTTAACCCCCAAATTGACAGACCTGGCTGCAAAAATGCTGTGCATGTTTGGGATGACTTATCTATTGTGAACAAGTTTTTCTTTTTTTTCTGTGATGAGCATCAATAAAACTAAACTGTGTTCCAGGTTCGCACACAAACACCTGGATGACTGGTAACTGCTCAGGATTTGACACCTAATATTGATGCACTTGTGAAGGTTAAGAGTGTAGAAATATTCCTCTTATTTTTCTTGAGACATCACAGGTTGTTCATCTATTCTGTAAATAGATGGTTTATTATAGTAAGGTTATTATTATAGGTTATTATGCAATGGTTTTACTGGTTTGGCCCACTTGAGATCAAATTGGGATGTCTGTGGCCCTTTTTGTAAAGTGCATACAGACTCAGTGAAAAACATGATTTTTCATAAATTAAGATGAAATAAATAAAACTGATGATCATAAAATGTGCAGATATATATCCTATTTAAATAGTCCAGGAGTCTCTTATGTTTGTATATTGAGAAAAATTCAAATTAATTATTAAAAATGAAAGATTTCAAATGTAAATCCACATCTCTCTGAGCAGCATGGCCACTGAACAATATTTCAGGTGCAATCTGTTGGACTTTTGTCCAAATGGAGATTAGTGGCTTGCAGTTACATAAGCCATTTGGCAGACACAGTCTTCGAAGGTGCCTCACAGGATCATGATGGCAAACGTTTTTTATCATGCATGACCTCAGTGGACAGTGGAGCTCTTACCCTGGCAGTGTTAGTGCCTCGCTCTCCTCTTTTTCTTTTCTTCAGCTGCACAGGAACATATGAGCTGTGATTCAGCAGATGCTCTGGGAGGCTTCAAATCGCCCTGGATCATATCGCGTGAACCCCTCAGACCCCCCCGCTCACCCCCACCTCGCTGTCTCAGGAGTGTGCCTGTATTCCCTGACAGGTGCAGGAGGGTTGGCGCCTGTTTGCTGCAACTGCGTCCATTTAATGTGTTTGTGCTGCACTTCTGATCAGACTTAAACCCGAGAGAGCGGAGAGAGTGAGCTTAGTGAGTTGTGAACAGCACACACACACACATACGCACACACACACACACACACACAATGGACAGGTGTACACTCCTAGAATCAAATTGTGAGTCATGCAACTTATATGCAAACTGTATTATGAAGATTGTTCTGTTTTGCCATAAAGATATAAAGGAAATTCTAACTTGATTCAGATGAGCAGCAGAGGAAAAAACAAAGAATCCCAATTTTATTTTCTACCATTTCTATATCGAAATGAAAAAAAAAGAAAATATGCTGGAAACAAATCAAACAAGAGTGTAGCCCTCCCCAAAAAAGATTATTTCTGTGCTGAGTTGAATTGAATTGAATCAGCTTCACTGTCATCATTCAAGAAAAGAAAATTATAGTGTTAGCGCTCGTTGAATGAAACCACAATAGTAGTTAAAAAACAACAATAATATCTCCCCAAGATTTTGAAGCTTGGGACTTTTGCTGCTCACACTCACTGTTCATGAGATTGTGTGTCCTTTAGTTTTTCCTGTATGAAGATTTCTTTACTTTTCTTGACCTTAAGTGAGAGGTTATGACTCTGACACCCTGTACACAGTCTTTGCACCTCATTTTATGTCACGAGCCTTAAGGATAAACAAAGGACTTATATAATATGTTGTCCGACCGCATCTGAAGCCACAAGCTGTTTATAGCTGTAACGAACCGCTAAATCAAATCCATGTCATCACTGTGAGAGTGGACAATCTCTCTTTAACCCTTGAATAGTGTTCGGGTAAAAACACCACAAATGTTTGTCCACTGAGGCTGTTCGGGGCTAAATTTGGCCCATATCTCCATATCTGATATGTTTTTTAGATTCACCTGAGTGGGTCAAATAAAGGGAAATTGTGGTTTTAGAGAATCATGCCATGTCTGTGTATATTTTGCCCAGGTTGCCACGGAGACTATGCTATATTATATTTTCATGTCTTAGGTAAAATAGGACATGATATTGTGTGATAGTAGCTGTTTTTTCTGCAAAAATGAGTGAATACACTCTCTCTGCTCTCTGAAACATTAATCAAGGTTTAATCACATTTATTGATCAGTCAGATTGACTATTGATGCTTTCTAAACAGACATACAACAGAAACAGATATATAAATATACACTGGTCTCACTTTCCCTTTATATAGGGTTTTATGCACTTTTTATTTCTAGAGAAGTATATGTTTTATAGATTTATGTGTCTTTCTTGTGTGTCTTTTTAACTTGACTCTTTGAACGCACAACCGCACAAGAGTTCCTATGTGTGCATGCACAAATGGCAAATAAAGTTCTTGAATCTTGAATCTTGAGATCTGTGGTTCAACATTTGGTATAGACACTTTTTTAGGGGATACTTGAACCGAGTCAAAACGGACCTAGAACAGAGTGGATGTGGAATATGAACAGTATGTAAGGGTTAAAGGTTATCATAGTTGTTGTGTTTACAGCATCATGTGCATTTGTGAGGTAGTACTGCGAAGAAGGGGAGA
This sequence comes from Scomber scombrus, assembly GCF_963691925.1. Classification (NCBI taxonomy): domain Eukaryota; kingdom Metazoa; phylum Chordata; class Actinopteri; order Scombriformes; family Scombridae; genus Scomber; species Scomber scombrus. The sequence continues at coordinate 3,276,828 of NC_084978.1, read as the reverse complement.
AAAAAATGTTTAAGCAAGAAGTGCAAATCCTGTCGTAGTTTGTTACATCTGGTTGTTGATTTTGGAAACTTAACAAAAATAGCCTCCAAATTTGATATCAACCATATGTCAAGCTGCTCCTTCCACTGCTCCCAGCTCATATATGTATTGGAAATGAGTTACAGTAAAGAACAAATATGCATTCATCCAAAGCAATCAATCAAGAGCGAATCAGAGCTTGAACATGAAAGCCTGTTGTGTGCAAAAAAAGAGAAAAAAGAAGCAGACTTAAAGAAACCCTGAAGAACGCTTCTCATCTGCAAACCTCACAGGAACCGTCACACATGTCCATCATCCGAATGAGCACCGGCTGACCTGACAGTGTGGACCTTTAAGGAAGTGTGGTTTTAATTTACCCCATTCACACACACACACACACACACACACACTCACACACAGTTCAGTCATATCAAGCAAAGATAACACAATGTGCATCTGTCAAAAATGATGTGCGCAGCGGTGTGACTGATGTCTGATATCGAAGTGCAGCTTTAAACACTCGAGAATAGTCTCCAGTTCACTGTCAGTTCTGCTCCGTCTTTTTTCCATTTATCGGGTCACGTGATCGCTGACCTCGGTAAGCAAGTGTCGACAAAATGTGACAGATCGATAGCGTTGTGACACATTGTGTATTTGTTTCAAAATGCACTTGAACATGAAGCAAATGATATAAAACTAATCTGATCTCTTGAGATGAGGCATTCCGACCTTTAGCAGTAAAAAAACCCCTAAAAATCAGTGTTGGTCAGTGATGCATTACTTAATAAATCAATACAGTAAGGTGATAATTGTTTTAAGTGACAGTTTTATGGATGATAGATATGAATTTGTACATTTGGTGGTTCGCTTCATGACACGTTAGCATATGAGCATGGATGGGAGGTGTACAAATGGGATAAATGCAACTTTCTTTAACTTATAAGTAGTCGTATTTACAGGTTGCATCATCTTATCTGCCTGCTAGTCACTGTTAGCTTAGCATAGATTCAGCTGAGGACACGATCTCTCTGCTCTGCATGCAGTCACCAGGGCTAAGCTAATGTAGCTGTTGATGGTCAGTATGTACACTGCAGTTCTTGTGTGTGTAAAATGTTCTTTAGTGTTCTTATTATCCCAAATTGTAATTACTTTAATGACTTTTCACTGTTTATTCTTATTCATCCACCCTTTAAAAGAGAGATAGAATCCTTTCACCCCTAATTGACCTAATTGTCTCTGTTAATTATTGCAGCAGCCACAATGATTTTACCTGTTTTCACATCACATTTTTTTATCATAGTTTCAAAATGCAAACTGAGAATGTGTGATTAAAACTACTAAAAGATCATTGACTTTAACCTTTGTGTCGTCCTCCCGGGTATAACTGACCCCGTCTGTTTTGACTGTTCCTTCTTTCCTCCTTCCTTCCTTCCTTCCTTCCGTCTGTCCTTTTTCCGTCCCTCCTTCTCTCTTTCTTTCCTTCTTCTCTCTTTCCTCCCTTCCTTCTGTCCTTCCTTCCTTCCTTCCTCCCTCCCTCCTTCTTTCCTTCCTTCCTTTCCTTCCTCTCTTCCTTCTTTCCTCCCTCCCTCCTTCTCTCTTTCTTTCCTCCCACTAGCTTCCTATCTTCCTTCCTCCCTTCCTCTTTTCCTTTCTCCCTCCCTCCCTCCTTCTCTCTTTCTTTCCTCCCAATTTCTTCCTTCCTTCCTTCCTCCCTCCCTCCTTTCCTTCCTTCTTCCTCCCTTCCTCCCTTCCTCCCTTCCTCCCTTCCTCTCTTCATCCCTCTTTTCCTTCCTTCTTCCTTTCTTCATCCTTCCTTCCTCCCTCCTTTCCTTCCTTCTTCCTCCCCTTCCTTCCTTGACTCGAGGACAACAGAACTTAACTTCTACAAGAAGAAAAGAACAGGTTGAGGTGAAAAAGAGGAAGGAAAAAGGTTGAATTCGTAGCTGATTCAAAATGCTTAATCAGCCATAGTGCAACCAATTTGAGCCAATCGTGCCAGACACACAGAAACTGCAGGCAAAGGTTGTTGCCCGTCGGCCTGCTGTGTTGGTGTGTCAGGGCCATTAAGGTCAGAAGTGGCAAACTTTGAACTGCAGTGTGAAAACAGCCTCAAGCTCAATTTCTGCTTGAAGGCTCAACACTCCAGTTGTCTCCGTTCTGGACAGAAAAACTTTACATTTTCAGCTGGAAAAAAATGTCACAGGAGATGATCGTCACCGGCTGAAACATTGCAGTGTTTTGTCGTGTTGTGGGAAACGTCAAGATCTCTCAGCGCAATCAAAGTGAACAACTGACGTGGAAGGGAGAAGAAAAGCTGTCACAAGAAGAAACATCATCACTCATATGGCTTACATGAGGAAAAAGACAGCAGACTGCCAGAGTCAGCAGGGTGGAAGAGGTTAATTGTGTCATATTCACAGTTTTCCACATCTTTCTGTCTTCATGCCTCTCTCTCTCTCTCTCTCTCTCTCTCTCTCTCTCTCTCTCTCTCTCTCTCTCTCTCTCTCTGACTGTTTCTATCCGAGCTGCAGCTGTGTGGCAGCAGACTAAACGAATGTCAGGTATTTTTGGACAAACTGTGGCAGACAGGCAGGTTAGAGCTGTTTGGATCGGTCAAAAAGCGGTTGGATCACAACCTCACAGCTGATTTTATTTCCCAATCAGAGGAAAAATAATAGACAAGATGGAGGCAAAGAGCAAGGTGACAGGAAGTGAAGTGAAGTGAAAATGTGTCCACTCTCCATCAAAAAGACACAGTGAATTATTGCATTCATATCATGATCGACAAAATTTCATCATTCTTATTTTCTCTTGTGTGCGTTGGTCTCAATTTTTGTCTTTTAATTTGTTCTTTGTTTTTTAATTTCTTTTCTTTATGTTCTGTCTTATCAGCTTGTCAATCAACTAATCAACTGTAAAGCACTTTGAACCACTATAGCCTGTATGAAAGGTGCTATATAACTAACATTTGATTGATTAATTAACACCTTTTTTCTTCATTATATTATATATTACAAGACTATTAACAATACATTTAAACTGTTTGATATTATTTTGACTGCTGCTCATAAAATGAGCTAAAAGCTAAAAGGTTTATTACTGGAGATATGGACATATATATATGGTAAATTGCTCCATTTTGAACCCTTACATACTGTTCAGGTTCAAATTTGACCTTTTTTTTTTCTTTTAGCCTGAAATTTGCTGTACTTAACAAACAAAGAAGGAAATATATTCAACACATATTTATCCACAATGTCAAAAATGTCCATTCCTCACATTTAATATCATTTTGTTGAAATAGTTTCCTCTATTTTATGAAATATTGGACCATTATGTAGCGTTTTTTATATTTTTTTTCTCATAAAAAACAGCTTTCTCCTCTCTCAAAGCTTCATTAAGGATTAATCTCAAATGTATCTGTGACTGATGAGGTGTTTATGAATGATTTGTGGTTCAGATTTTTGTTATTTTGACTAATTTTATTTTTCAGAATTGAACATAAAAACATGTTATTAGTGTTTTGGTTGTTTTTTTTACATTTCTGTTATAGTCAGAAATCCATAACAACAAATGTTATACAGTGTATGACTGCTGATATTTTATTCCTTTTACTCTCACAAGTTTAGACAAGCCAGACATCACCACAGTTTGTCTCGGAGCGCTCAGGTCCGTCACTTGATCGCTATTCGGATGTCAGGTCCAAGGTTAGACTATCTCTGCCCACGGGCCCGGTGTCAGTGAGGAAGGAGATCTGAAGACAGCTGAAACACACACACACACACACACACACACACACACACACACACACACACACACACACACACACAACCAAACACAAAAACAGCACAACCCACGGGAGCTGAGCTAACTTATTTTATTTATTTTTCATCCTGGTGATACTCGGGGCAAGGTGAAAAGACGAGACAGAAAGTGATGGATGGGGAGGGAGAGAGGGACAAGAGGGGGAAAGAGTAAAAAGGGAGAGGCATGAGGGAGTAGAGGGGAAAGGGTGGAAAGGGGAGGAAAGGGTGGGGGGATAAAGGGAAGAGAGAGAGAGGGAAGGATGTGAAGGGGAGTCACTGGAGAGAAACCAAGCAGAGCAACTGTCAGATACAGTGAATCTTTCAGATAGAGAGAGAGAGAGAGAGAGAGAGAGAGAGAGAGAGAGAGAGAGAGAGAGAGAGAGAGAGAGAGATGAGAGAGAGAAGAGAGACGAGAGAGAGAGAGAGAGAGAGAGGAGAGAGAGAAGAGAGAGAGAGATTCAGGTTTTCTTATTGGTCATGTGAAAAAAAAACAGAGAAAATCTTCACACTGTTGTCTTAAGTGTCAAAAAAGTACATTTTATATTTATCTATGTTGTGTATAAAAGAGTCAACAGGGTTATATGTTCAGTTATCTGCTCTGATGAGGGCGTTTTCAGGGATTTCGCAACATTATAATGCAATATAATAATGATAATAATCCACTCTTATTCTTTTATTTCACACTGAGCAGGATCAGAAGCTTGATATCTGCAACATAAACCCTACAGACAACATTAATAATCACCAGTTTCCATTTATTATTTATCAGTTTTGAGTGTTTTTTGTAACGTTACCTTTCCAGAACTGAAATGTGAAATGTGTTTTTCCCTCCTTTATTCCAACTCTGTTTCATTATTTACATATGCTGGTTGGGGAAAGGTCCTTTAGAGAATTTAAGGGTGTATTAAAAGAAAGTAGTAAGTTTATCCTAACCAAAACATGAGCCTGATCGCTCTTGACTCTCTTGAAAAAAAGTGAAAATATGAAGTGTTTAACCCTCCTGTTGTCCTTGAGTCAAGGAAGGAAGGGAGGGAGAGGGAAGGAAAGGAGGAAGAGGGAAGGAAAGGCGGAAGGAAGGAGAGGAGGAAGAAGGAAGGGAACAGGGAGAGAGCAAGGAAGGAAGGGAGGAAGGAAGAAGGAAGGAAAGGAGGGAGGAAGGAATGAAGGGAGGAAAGGAAAGGAAAGGAGGAAGGAAGGAAGGAATGAAGGAAGGGAGGGGGAGGAAAGAAAGAGAGAGGGAGGAAGGGAGGAAAGGAAAGAAGGAAGCAAGGAGGGAAGGATGGAGGAAAAAGGGAAAGAAGGAAGGTAGGAGGGAGAGAGAAAGGGACAGAGGAAGAGAGGAAGGAAGGGGAGAAGGACAGAGGAAAGAAGGAAGGGAGGAAGGAAGGACAGAAGGAAGGAAGAAAGGAGGAAGGAGGGATGGATGAAGGAAAAAAGGAAGGGAGGAAAGAGAGAGGAACGAAAGAAAGAGAGAAGGAAGCAGACGGGGTAGATTTGACCCGGGAGGACGACACAAAGGTTAACTATATAAATGTGGTGATGATGTAGTTTGACAAATAATAAATAAGTGATTATAGACAGATGTGTGTATGAAAAGGAGATAATGGTCATGAGAAGAAGTAGCATCTACTTTGAAAAGGTTTTTCCCTCATTATTTTCAAATGCAGGAAGTTAATAAGTTAATTAGATATTTAATTAATAGTAAAAATCAATGACTCAATATAAACGTACAACAATGGCTCCCAATCTTCTTTTTTCTTCTTCTTGTGACTCTCTTATATAAAGAAAGTCAACCCAATTTCACAAATCATAAAGGGCTTTACAATCTGTAAAGCACATGACACACTGTATCATTACACACTAGATTTGGATATAAAAAGACACTAACCCTAACCAAAAAAACAATCTTTAGCAGAAAAGAAAGAAAAACAAGATAAAAAAACAACTTTGGGAAGTAACAGAGGAGAGATTGAAAAGCGTGAAAAGAAATGCCAACTTAGATTTTTCCCTTCTGTTCTCTCTCAGATTGTTAAATTTGACTATTTCTAAGAGGCGTAGGGAGATAAAACTACAGTTATTCACCAGAAAGAGAAAATATTAGAGAAGAGTAAAGACAAGAAACATAAGCTTGTGTAGCAGAAGTGCATTTTTTCTTTATTTCCAGCCTTGTTAAGGACTGTCAGGCTCATCCAGTTGCACAAAACCTGGAAGTGTGTATTATTTTGCACATGCTCGTTATAGTAAAATAAGCAGAACAGACTGGTTTTATGTCTTTTCTATTAAAGACTGGTTTATTTAAATGCACCAGTATTTATTCCTGTATAAACACATATGTTTATACTCCAAAACATTTCATTTAACTTTTATTAGAAACACAATAAAACACATATTACACCTGAAATAGTGTGTTGGCTAAATGTTTGATGGTCCGGTAATGATTTGCTTAAATGAACTGGACTCAGAACAGGTTCAGGTTAGGCTCAGTTTCAATTAAACCTTTTAAAAGAACACAATAACTTTACATATCTAATACAGTGTGTACCTGTGTGCTTACTTGAGTCCTAAAAACTCTTCATCAGAGCTGTAAATGTGCACAAATAGACTATATACTGCACCTGAGTCAAGCCTCAACATCAGTTTGGTCTGTAAATACTGAAACATCACAGCAGCTAGTGTCTGAAATACTTCTGATCAACACACTGAATCATTTTTCCGTACAATATACACCATTAACGGGTCATCAATAACCTATTTTCATTAGTTGCCGAAACAGCTGGAGCATGCAGCACATGCTTGACACCTCTGTTTATAGAACGTTATAGTTCATAACTGTGGATGCTCACATCATTATGTTTAAAGTTATAGTTATTGTTCTTAGTGTGGACAGCCTTTTACATCCCTATAATCATATATTGCGTTAAAGGTGAGACTTATACACTGCTCTTTACGGTAAATTGCAAATAAAAAGAAGAAAAAAATAGTGAGAGGAGAATCTATCAAATGAGCAAATTCTCCAAAAAGTAGTTTCTTGTGTTGATATAAGACTACTTCTAAACTTTAATCTCATTCTCCTCACTGACAACGAGCCTATACCTTTCAACCGTCCAATAACTGGCCTTATTTGGGCTCCTTCCTGCCTCTAAACGCTGTTTGAGGAGTGAACGCTTTCTTGCACTTAACCTTTCTCCACACACCGCTCTCACAAACCACTGGAGTGGCAACAACTAAACTTTGTTCCACTTCCTTTTCTTCTTTTTCTCCTCATCAAAAAAGGGCTCCTTTCCAACCTCGCGGCCAACATCGCCGAGTCAACACATTACCAACCCGCCAACACACACACACACACACACACACGCGCCACAGGACAAGCAGCCTATTCTCTTTTACTACTGTCACTCCACATTAAGGATGCTCACCCTCAAACCTGCTGGAGGCTGCAGCAGCAACCTTGTTTTACATAAGCACCTCTCTCTCTCTCTCTCTCTCTCTCTCTCTCTCTCTCTCTCTCTCTCTCTCTCTCTCTTTCTCTCTCTCCCTCTCTCTCTCTCACACACACTCACACACAGTACTTCTGCACTTGTGAGGACACCCGTTGACATATTGCATTGTTTAGGCCTTCACCTTCAGACAACAGGAGGGTTAATATTAACTATAAAACCAAATCTTAACTCTTAAGTAGCCATTGGAAAAGGTGGAGATCATACAATAAGGCCTCACTTTCTAAATATAGACTTTTTCAAATGTTCACGGCCTGTCCCGTGTTTTTTTCTGTTTCTTATTCTCTTCCACTTCACAGTCACGACCTTTCATCCCTGAGTGTGTGAACCTGTGAGTCCTGGACATTTTAAAGAAAAGAAAGAGACAACATATCTTCTTTTTCCAGCAACTGTTTTCTGATGACAAGTTACTCTTTTTTTTAGTGAACCTGTTTTCTTGTTAACTTCATTTTAAGATACCTACATTTCCCAGAAAGCCTTTCAAAATGTGTCAGTAATATGCTTTAACCAAAGAGCTTGTTGGATAATCGAAACACCTGCTCAATGTCAGAACTGAGTACTGAACCGAAAACCTGACAGAGAAAGTAAGCAGCATTTAAACTTCTGTCTCAGGTTTTTTTCTTTATTTTTTTCATTCATTTACTGTATGTCACTTTCTATCTGTCAATTATGGCTGCCTCTAATCAGCGATGAATAGGCCCTCGCTCCCCCGACCCGCTCATAAAGAGCAAATTATTTTGTTAACTTTTCATCTTCAAGGTCTTAAGATGATACTGAGTGAATTTGAAGTTAGTCAGATGAAATCTCTATGAGGAGTTTGTTAACATACGAGGCGTGGAAATTGCGAAAATGGCACCAAAATCGAATATTTGAATCAAAATGGCCAACTTCCTGCTGTAGTTAGGGTATGCATCCAAAAGACTTTTTTGTGCGTCTTTACATTATACATATATGTATTGAATTTCGTTCGTCTACGTCAATCTGGAGCGAGGGGCTCAATTTTTGAAATTTGCCTAGAGGGCGCTGTAGAGCCATTTTGCAACGCTCATTTCTGCAAACCATCAAATTTTTTAGCAGGTCTGGCAGGTGTGCACATTTTCGGGGGTTTTTCGGGCACGTTTAGGCCACCAAAAATGCATTTTGTGCTCGAGCATTAATAATAATAATACTAACTTTATTTATATAGCACCACAAAGTAGTTATGTTAATAGTTTTCTATTATTAGAATGAAAAAAAGGACTTTGGAGAAATATCAGCAATGCTCCTTTTTTGGTGTTAGTGGTGCACTTTTTCAACAAACTATGGTGCAGGACTAAATGTGAGTTCATGTTTTTAAGTTAGATAAGAAGGAGACTTTAGCATGAAAGCTAATGTGCGTCGTTATTCAGAGCCTGTGGCTCATGTGTATCAGGATGCAATCAGGCTCAGTGTGACCGTTTCCTCTGCCTACAAAACGACACGTTAACCCTTTATTAAAATATTTGATTTGCTGAAATAAGGTCTTGAGTAAGCAGATGATGGAACAGTGTTTAATTAAAATAATGTCAAACTAGGGGGCGCTCTAGCCGGGGACCCTCGCCCCAACCCTATACCTGTTGAGATGAATTAATAATAATGAACAAAAATGACTTTTAAAGGCCTTGAAACCCATTTTTAAGAATGTTTTTCTGCAGTATTAGTAAAAAATACTTCATATTTAAGATGAAAAACAAATTCATCCACTTTCCCTACATGGATGTAGGTGGATGGAGCAATAGATGAAGCACAATGTGTTATTCCAGTTGAGAAAATGTGATACAGAGAGAAAGAAAGATTCTGTGCTTTACGGTCCAATAAATGTGATGATGTTCCTTATAATTTAATAACAGCAACCTGCAGTAATGCAAACCAGTGTTGCAATGCATTCTGGTCTAACTGCGTCTTCTGTTATGCATAATCTGTGGTATTTAACTATCTGAAGATCAAAAGAGGCATGAGGAGAGGTTCATGATAACACTGTCTGCTAATCATGTGTCAACCTAAAGGAACTTAACCTAAAGCAAATCCATGTCAGTTTTTATGTCTCTAATATCGACTAAAGACCGCTGAGTGGAGGTGTGATCACACCTTCACTCATCTAACGCTCCCTCGCTCTGAGGCAGCTCTGTGATCTAACCTCAAGCTCCTCTCTTCTATATGAACTGAGTCATGGCTGAAAGGATTAACAGCTGCTTTAAGTGGAGTCCTCTTCACTACCACACGTGTCCTCACATCCTCTCTGGCACTTCACAGTCAAGGTCCTGTCCTCCGTTAAGGCGCTGGACTGAGAATTAAGGGCTTTTTAAACCCTGATACTTAACTCTGCTGTTGTCCTCTAGTCAAGGAAGGAAGGGAGGAAGAAGGAAGGAAAGGAGGGGAGGGAGGAAGAGAGGAAGAAAGAAGGAAAGGAGGGAGGGAGGAAGGGAGGAAGAAGGAAGGAAAGGAGGGAGGAAGGGAGGAAGGAAGGAAGGAAATAAAGAAGGAAAGGAAGGAGGAAGGAAGGAGGAAGGAAAGGAAGAAGGAAGGAACGGAAGAAGGAAGGAAGGGAGGAAGAAGGAAGGAAGGGAGGGAGGACGAAGGAAGGAAAGGAGGGAGGAAGGAAGGGAGGAAGGAAGAAAGAAGGAAAGGAAGGAGGGATGGAAGAAAGGAAGGAGGGATGGAAGAAAGGAAGGACAGAGGAAAGAAGGAAGGAAGGAAGGGAGGAAGGAAGGAAAGAAGGAAGGAAGGAATCACCTTTGACCAGGTGCAATGAGATTGATCAATACAATTTTGAGAATATATGAACTTTATCTATCAAGAATAAATCACATTGTCACAATTATTTCATGGTAGTCTTCAAATTCAAGGGGAAATAACAGTTTTTACCGTGTTTTTTTACTGCTCTCAAATGTCACAATGGGTTAAATTTAAACCCTAAAGAGTAGTTAAGGGTTAAGTTTGGAGTTTGGTTTAAGAGGAGGAGAAACAATCAGTATGACTTTATGTCCTTGACGACATAAACTCCTGTCTGTGAGAGATAATGTTAACTTGGAAAGTAGTTAAATTTATTGAACAGGGTTGATCATTTACATCACAAGGATGAAGGGAAATGTGTTGTGCCTCTTTATAAGTAGTTGTTACCTGTGATTAGACAAAGACTCCTCACAACCATAAATAACTGAGCTCACCTGCCAGAACTGGTTATAAATCCAAGTTTTAGGTTATAAATAAGAGTGGAGCATCGGAGGAGATTCTTTGACCTTCGTGTCGTCCTCCCGGGTCTGTTCTTTCTTTCCTCCCTTCCTTCCTTCCGTCTGTACTTCCTCCCTCCTTCCTTCTCTCTTTCCTCCCTTCCTTCTTATGTCTGTCCTTCTGTCCTTCCTCCCTCCCTCCTTCTTTCCTTCCCTCCTTCCTTCCTTCCTCCCTTCCTTCTTATCTCTGTCCTTCTTTCCTTCCTTCCTCCCTTCCTCTCTTCCTTTCTCCCTCCTTCTTTCCTGTCTCCCTCCCTCCCTCCTTGCTTCTTTCCTTCCTTCCCTCCTTTTCTTCCTTCTTCCCATCCTCCCTCCCTCCTTTCCTTCCTTCTTCCTCCCTTCCTTCTTTCCTCCCTCCTTTCCTTCCGTCTTCCTCCCTTCCTTCCTCATTTCCTTCCTTCCTCCCTCCTTTCCTTCCTTCCTTCCTCCCTCTCTTCTCCTCTCTCTTCACCTCCCTTCCTTCCTTGACTCGAGGACAACAGGAGGGTTAAGATTGTTGCTATAAATATAAACCTACTGTATGTAAGTAGGGTAAGAAATCAAACTTTTACTTATTTTCCTCCTATTTTTTAAGCAACTTCATGCAAAAACTAAATCATTTTTATACTACTTGCCTTTAGAAATAATGCTAGAGGTGGTAACAGAGGAGTCAGCCAGGCATGTTAACAATTGCAGTTTATGGTAGAGTTGATAAACACAGTTTAATTTATTCATTACACTTTGCAGCTGTGTTTTTGGTTTTGTAAAAGGCTAAAAAAAAAAAATGGACCAACTCCAAATCCTTGCACACTGCATGAGGAGAAAGCCAAAAGTTCTAATAAACAACTAAACAAAATCGTAATGCCTGCTGTTTAAAGGTTTGTGCCTAGTTAGAGCTGCTAATTGTAAAATCACTATGTGGGAGACAGGTTTAACAAATAGTCAATTGTAAAGGGATAACAGTGTGTCCTGAATCCAGCTTCCTTCCACCCTCCTTTTCTTCCTTCATTCCTTCTTTCCTCCCTTCCTTCCTTCCACCCTCCTTTTCTTCCTTCATTCCTTCTTTCCTTTCTTCCTTCCTTCCTTCCTTCCATCTTTCCTTCCTTCCTTCCATCATTCCTTCTTTCCTTCTTTCCTTCCTTCCTTCCTTCCATCCTTCCATCTTTCCTTTCTTCCTTCCTTCCTTCCATCCTTCCATCTTTCCATCTTTCCTCCATTCCTTTCTTCCTTCCTTCCTTCCATCCTTCCATCTTTCATTCCTTCCTTCCATCTTTCCTCCGTTTCCTTCCTTCCTTCCTTCCTTCCTTCCAAACTCCAAATCCTTGCACACTGCATGAGGAGAAAGCCAAAAGTTCTAATAAACAACTAAACAAAATCCTAATGCCTGCTGTTTAAAGGTTTGTGCCTAGTTAGAGCTGCTAATTGTAAAATCACTATGTGGGAGACAGGTTTAACAAATAGTCAATTGTAAAGGGATAACAGTGTAATAAACTGGAGCTGTGTCCTGAATCCAGACTAAACCTTCATTCTTATCAGGTTTTCAGTCTGTTTACACCAGAAAAGTGACTAATAAGTCCACTCAGAACAGTTGATATGCTTTATTTGAGGTTTCCTTCTACCTGTCTTCTTACCAAGGAGAACCAGGCCTTCTTTCAACTTTTAACTTCTTAAATCTCCCTTTTATGAAAAGGCCTTCTTATAGTTTTACTGTTTTAACCCTCCTGTTGTCCTTGAGTCAAGGAAGGAAGTCAGGAAAGGAGGGAGAAGGAAGGAAATGAGGAAGGAAGGGAGGAAGAATGAAGGAAAGGAGGGAGAGAGGAAGGAGGGAGGGAAGGAAGGAAGGAATGAAGGAAGGAAGGAAGGAAGGAAAGGAGGGTGGAAGGAAGGGAGGAAGGAAGGAAGGTAGGAGGGAGGGAAGGAAGGAAGGAAGGAAATAAGGAAGGAGGGAGGGAGGAAAGAAGGACAGAAGGAAGGGAGAAAGGAAAGGAAGGAAGGAAGGAAGGAAGGAAGGGAGGAAGGAAGGAAGGTAGGAAATAAGGAAGGAGGGAGGGAGGAAAGAAGGACAGAAGGAAGGGAGAAAGGAAAGGAAGGAAGGAAGGAAGGAGGGAAGGAAAGAAGGACAGAAGTAAGGGAGAATGGAAAGGAAGAAGGAACAGTCAAAACAGACGGGGTCAATTTGACCCGGGAGGACGACACAAAGGTCTTTTTCATGGTGTTGACTATTGTTGGTTTGACTGTTTCATGATTTGATGTTTTATAATCTTAATTGGCCGTACATTTAGAAGGAACTATCAATTTTGCTCTTTCTATCTAACGTGCTCTATACATAAAGTTATTATTATTATTGTTAGGTTGTGCTGGACACAAAGGACACTGAGGAGCTACTAACGCCTGATTCAATTTAAAAGTAATATTGGATGGTGAGGAGTCAGCTCGAGGAATGCCTCAAAAAAACAAAATAACTATTAAATGTATGTATTTTTTCTTTTAATTGTTCTGTTTGTTTGGTAGTGGCACTCTGAAGTCTCAGTTTTATTGCCTTTGCTCACATAATACACCATTTCCTGCTGGTATAAAATGATTCAGATTGATTAATGTCTTGTATACTATAAATATTAGCATACATTTAATATAGTGTGCAATTGGGACACAGCACATGTTCACTTTCTTACCTGTGCAGCCATGTCAGAAGAAAATTTATGAGGCAGGTCATATAATATGTTGATCCATTCATAAAGACTTTGCTAAATTGAGACAAAGATTCATGAAAATAACCACAGATTTGTGGATGTGTTGGACACAAAGGATATGAAGGAGCTACTAACAGCTTAACACATTTAAAAGTAATAGTAGATAGTGAAGAATCAGCTCTAAGAATACCTCAAAAATGCAGAATAACGATTTAATTCTAGTCAGTTTTATTGCTTTTGCACACATAAGACATCATTCCCTGCAGGTATAAAATGACATAGATTGATTTCTTGTACACCATGAATATTAGTATGCAATAGTATACAATGAGTATATACTATGCAATTGGGACACAGCACATTCCTGCCTTTCTACCTGTGCAGCCATGTCAAAAGAAGATATATGAGGTCATTACCGTAGATGGCCTACAGGGGGCAGTGTTGACATGCATGTTGTATTGGCCCAGACATCATTGAGGTTTTATGTAACAATAAAAACTGGCAAATATAGACACTCGGCTTTACATATGTGTCTGTTTTCATAGATTGAATCCTGCAGCTGCACGGGAAGCTGCAGCATGCATCAGTAGTAGAAGATCCTGAAATGTGCAGACGTGTGCAGACATGCTGTGGATGTTCGGAAGTGTTGGGTGATAATAAATATTTGTAAGCAGACAGTTGTGGGATTGCAGTCAGCTTCAGCGGCATACTCCACATATATCATTATTAAGCTATCACACACATGGCTGAGGATCACACTACACATTTAAATGTATTTGTGTATATCACACAGGGAGGCAGGTGTCGGTGTTTATCAGTGTGCAGCGGGTTGGCAGATAATCAACTCTGGCCTTTGGAGCGTAGACAAGAAAAGTCATAAAATGTAATATACAGCCAGAGACTCAGATCTCATATAAACAGTAAACATGTAAGGGTTAGGGCTACTGTGTGCCATACAATATCACAATAGATCATTCACTGTGTGTGTGCAGGAGTCAGGAGACTGCTGCTCTTTAAAAAGACACAGTGGATAGAAATGTTCCCAAAGATTTACCAGCCATTGTTTTATAAGTACATCTTAAAACAGTCTTAAAATCAGCCTAAGTTAGATTAATTGTGTGCTTTTTAATACCTTTTTCTATTATTTTAAGTATAGTTCTGTTGATATAATCCCTTGTGACCTGCAATTATCAAAGAAGACGTGAGTGGGTTTCCAGAAGGGTGCCATGGTGGATATTTGAGGCGGAGTGTAGAGAGAGGTTAAAGCTTCATTGGGTTCATAAGGTGGGCACCATCCTGCATATGTGCTTCGATGACAAGGCCTACAACACCTCCAGAGGACTCATCGGCAACATCTGGCTTCCCAGGTGCACCTCTCTTGGCTTTAACTCAATCTACTCACCCTGTTGCTATGCAGCTGTTGTTTTGGGGTCAATGTGATGACTCTCCTCTTGATCCAGAGCCAACAACTTTATTATGTTAAGTTTAAATTTAGTTTTGGAGTACTTTCTCATAAATCTGATGAACTACATATAGATACCTAAACAATAAATGCAATTAAACATGTCAAACATTGGGCATTTAAGTGCTACTATAACATCCTCCGCTCTTCTGGTTTCAGGTTTTCTACCAAATGTTGTTTGGCTGCAGGGTTTCGCTTCCTTTCAGGCACAATTGGCAACTATTTTGAAATTTGATTAATCATTTGGAGTGATTATATAAAGAAATACATGCACAAATACTGTGAATGCAGCTTCTCAAATGTGAATATGACAGTAGACTGAATATCTTTGAGTTTTGGACTGTTGATCGGAACAAAATGACACATTTGAAAGCCCTTATTTTGGTCTTTTAATAGACCAAACAACTTATCAAATAATAGAGAAACGACTCACAAGATTATTCTATAATGAAAATAATCATTAGTTGAAACCCTATTAGAGAAGTTGACCACTGTATGATAAGGCCTGGCTCACAGTCAGTGTCCCAGTCTATCCCAAAGAAGTTGGACGGGGTTGAGGTCAGAGCTGTGTGAAGGCCAGTTTGGTTTCATCCACTCTGGATTTACCTAAACCAATTCCTCATGGAGCTGGTTGAAACAGGAAAAGAAACAAACACAAACCTGTTGACACAAACTTAGAAGTACATGGAAATCCCTTCAAAATCAAACAAAGCTCCAGACTAAAAGTACACAAACATGAACAAATCACTCGTGTTGCCATAGTTGTACAAATTTGAGTTGTGACAAATGAATTTTCACGTCACTCTGACACGTTCGTTTTGACCCCAGTAAGAAAGTCAGTGTGAAGTGTTTTCTTGCTCTCATCAAAATATTTTTTACACAGGTTTGCAGCCAGCTTTTGCACATTGTCTTTTTGCACATGCAAACCAGAAATAAAAGTATTAAAGTCTGTGTAAAGTAAAAATAAATATGTGTTCTGAGTTTGACATACCACAGAAAAGTGTGTTATTAACCACCCTGCCAAATTTGAATGATTAAAAAAATCGCCAAATATATGAAATTAGGCTTCAAAGTTGTGTAAAAATCCATTAAATCCAGACACAGAAATCTTGAAACACAGTTTGTGAAGCCTAGCTCCACAATTCAAATCTAAATGGTTGAAATGCTTTTTACACCTTTTTTAGAAATACATTTATGACCTATTTAATGTGTTTAGAAGAAAATGCCTGAATTCACTTTACACGGTCTTTAAAGTTAAGGTATGTCGTATGAACAAAGTCTGAATGATTACTGGCAGCAGGAAGGACAACAACTAATAATTTTGTTAAATCTGTAAAGTTAGAAGATGAGGCAGGTGATATTCAGTGAATCCCATTAAAAGGCTCATACAAATAATGTGCTAGTCTGACTCTAAATAATGTCTGACTTCGCTATTAGTCCCATTATTTCCTGCTGAAGATGTAAAACCTTCAAAAAACACATAGTTTTCATTTTATTTACATTTTTTTTATTAAAAGGTGATCCAAAAGTTATTTTTTTAATCATTTATAGACCTCCAATATACTCAGGAAAATTCATTGATGAGTTTGCTGAACTGCTGTCAGTTATCTGCACTGACTACAACTTTTTTATCATAACAGGGGATTTTAACATTCACGTAGACAATAACATGGACATTAATGCCAAAGAACTCTCTGCTCTACTTGACAAAATGTGAAAGGCTTTACTGAAAGGCTCAGTAATTTCCCAAAACAGCTGAGTACTGTAGTTTTTTAGGAAACTCACCTCAAACAGGAGGAAATAGTACAATGTAATTTGGTGCCACTACTGAGTATTTCTTGATGGTATGTGTGAGATTGAATCATGGTAATAAAGGAAGATGTCACCCAGTGCAATGATGTGACGAGTTTTAAACAAAATCGAATATTAGACTTCATTAACAAATTATCAACACAGAATATTTTAAGAGAATGATACACATGCAAAGATTAGTGGGATCTTATGAAAGCAGACGGGGAAAAAAAACTCAAAAAAGGCTTTTGTTAAAAATGTTCATCAGAGTAGAATTTGGTTCCGGCTAAAATGATCACACAGGCAAATTCAAACAATCAGTTGCAGGGTAAATGATGAGGATATAGTCTTTGTCTGCTCTGTGATTTGATGGAAATTGAAAATGAGTCTCATTTCATGTTCTATTGTCCTTTATGTGATGAGCTGAAAGAGATGCCTCGCAGCGTAATTGCTTCAATTTCTGCTAATTTCTCTTGAATGGATGATAATGAAAGACTTCAGAAAAGACTTTGTGCTAAATTTGGAACGTCTGGGACGAGACGGCGGTGTATGCAGAGCGGCATAAGACACTCATTCTTAAAAAAAGGGGGGAAACCAGTCATCTTTATCTGTAAATACTTAGTTTAGATTGTGTCTCGTTGGGTTTCCTGGGTAACTTTTGGATGGAAATGGCCAAACTGAGTGACTCGTTAGCTGATGTCACTCACCTGGTCAGTCTGGGTGTTGCTAGGCAATAAAAACAGACCCATGAGATCACTTTGACACTATTTAGCTCATCTGCAGAGCATTACTCACATGTCTCAACCCTGTCTCCTGGAAGTAACATCAATATAACTTACAACAGCAAGTATGTTTTAACCTTCGTGTCGTCCTCCCGGGTCAAATTGACCCTGTCTGTTTTTACTGTTCCTTCTTTCCTTCTTTCCTTCCTTCCTTCCGTCTGTCCTTCTTTCCTCCCTCCTTCTCTCTTTCTTTCCTTCCTCTCTCTTTCCTCACTTCTGTCTGTCCTTCCTTCCTCCCTCCCTCATTCTTTCCTTCTTTCCTTCCTTCGTTCCTTCCTTTCCTTCCTCTCTTCCTTATTTCCTCCCTTCCCTCCTTCCTCTCTCTTTCCTCCCTTCCTTCTCTCCTTCCTTCCTCCCTCCCTCCCTCCTTGTTTCCTGCTTTCCTTCCTTTGTTTCCTTCCTTTCCTCCCTCTCTTCCTTCTTTCCTCCCTCCCTCCTTCTCTCTTTATTTCCTCCCCCCTAGCTTCCTTCCTTCCTCCCTTCCTCTTTTCCTTTCTCCCTCCCTCCCTCCTTCTCTCTTTCTTCCTCCCTTCCCTCCTTCCTCCCACTTTTCATTCCTTCTTCCTCCCTTCCTCCCTTTCTTCCTTCCTTCCTCCCTCTTTTCCTTCCTTCTTCCTTTCTTCCATCCTTCCTTCCTCCCTCCTTTCTTTCCTTCTTCCTCCCTTCCTTCCTTTTTCCTTTCTTCCTCCCTTCCCTCCTTCCTCCCACTTTTCATTCCTTCTTCCTCCCTTCCTCCCTTTCTTCCTTCCTTCTTCCCTCTTTTCCTTCCTTCTTCCTTTCTTCCATCCTTCCTTCCTCCCTCCTTTCTTTCCTTCTTCCTCCCTTCCTTCCTTCTTCCTTTCTTCCTTTCTTCCTTCCTCCCTCCCTCCCTTCCTTCCTTCTTCCTCCCTTTCTTCCCTCCTTCTTTCTTTCTTCCTCCCTCCCTTCCTTCTTCCTCCCTTCCTTCCTTGACTCGAGGACAACAGGAGGGTTAAGACTAATATAAGGACTGTTATATAGAGTAGACAACAAAAGGATAGACACATTGTTGTTCTTGCAGCTGTTGCACAACTAAACAAATCCAGCATGAGATGACATGCTTTACCCATGGGACTCTAAGCTTTGAGTGAGTATTTCTGATACTATGATATTTATTTTAATGTATTTGTTTTGATGTCTTTTGACGATGTACCACTGTGATGTCTTGTGTTTAATGTTGGGATGCTGAGTTTCCCGTCTGCATAATAAATTCACCCTCGGGGTACTAACAAAGAAACTAAACCTTGACTTTGAACATAATGCTGCATGAATATAATCTATTATCAACATAATGAAGTATCTGCCAAATCAGAAAATGTGTCATGCTCAATGTTGAACTAGATAAACCTACAATATGTCATTTATCTCCCTAAAATATCCACTTTTGTAATACAATATTAGCTTTTAGCAACTACAACATTATTTTTTAATGATTTCTGGTTAGATTTAAGCAGTAAAACCACTGGTTGAAAGGTGCAATGTGTAGAATTTAAAGGCATCTAGCAGAACAAACTTGGCAGACTTGTAATATTATATGCACTACAATGTTTTAATTAGTGTTTATTCACCTAAAAATAAGAATCATTGTGTATTTGTTACTTCAGAATGAGCCTTTATAATTGAAAGAGAGCCTTTTGCATTGTTTGGGAGTTTCACAGCCTCCGTTGGTTCTCCTACATGCTTGGAAGGAGAGGGTGAAGAGGGGGGGTATTCAGTTGGTTGTAATCTGCAACCTCACCACTAGATGTCACTAAATCCTACACACTGGTCCTTTAAATACTCAAAGAGGGAACAGAGACTTTGAGCACAGGACAGGAGGTTTTTTTTTCCTTTCTTTATGAGCATGTAAACCACAATCCTTCCCTAATCTAATCACTTCTTAAAACCCATCTCTTCTCCTTGGCCTTTGACACCTAGTAAGATGTAGACTTTATCTACTTGTTTTAATTTCTTATTTTCATTGCTTTTTATTGTGTGGCTATTATTATTTTTACTCATGTTTTATGTCTTTTAATTTATTTTTGTATTTTATATGTGATTTTTCTGGCCTCATGTGAGCTGTTATGTTTCTTATTTATTCTTCTGTACAACTTTGTTTGTTTTAAAGTGCTTAACAAATAAAGTAGGATTGAATTGGACCCAGCATCCACCCTAACAACAACCTGCATAGCTGTTTGTGGGGGAAAAAAACAAAACATAAAAAACATAGCATCCTTTATTTTAAAAAAAAAAGACACATTGCTACTGAACATGATCGTGGTAATCACTTCCATTTGGAGCCAGGACCTCCCAAATAAGGATTGGTGGGTGTTGCCTTTCACAGTCTGGAGGCACACCATGCTACCTCAAACTGAAGCAAAGGCTGGCTAGCAGACTTGAGCTAACATTAGCTACTTTAGCTTAATTGTGCTACAGTAACTATATATAGACAATACTCCAACTTAGTGCAAGCAGCAGGTGAACTAAATGTGAATCACAGCTGTCAATCCAAACCCACACAGCAAACATCAAATCTACTTTAAGTCTTCTTGTGTTATTAATGGAGCAATCATTTCCAAAAGATCACCAGCACACTTATTGAATAGGAGTCAGTTGGATTATCTTGCAGCTGCACTTTAAGGTTAGTTGCTGATTTCTGCAGAGTTGGTAAAAATCACACAGAAGACATTTGATTAATTCTTACTATAAAAACTATTGATTAGTGCAGCGTTAAGTATATAATTCAAATGAATAGATCATCTGTAATATTCCATAGAGAGCTGAGACTGCAGTTCTCACAGATTTAAACTCTTAAATCTTCCCCCCCCCCTTCTTTCACTATGTGACCTTTGACCCCCCCTGACTGAGCATCGTGGAGTAACCCCAGCTCATCCTTCCCTCCGTACATCCTCAGTTACAGGTCACACAGTTCAACGCTCTCTTTATCACGGTCCATTAGTTCGACTGGCTTCCTTTTTCAGAGTCTTTTAAGCAGCTGATCTGATGTTTGGTGACTCAGACAGTTCAGATACTGGACTCCAGCGATGTGGATTCAATGAAGAGGCTTATATGTTGCTGCTTTTTAGAGGGGTTTTTTTTTTTGGCTACAAGTTAAATGATAGAGCCAGATTTACAAAACCATTTACTGTATAGAAACAAGTTATGACAAGTCAAGCCAAGTTAGATTTAATTTATGTTTTAGTGACAAAAACATACTGTTATTGTGTTTTTAGGAGCATTTATTAATAATTTTTGGTATTTTATTATGGAAAATAATGAGCATTAAAAGACTGAAAGGAAAGCCTGAGTTTTAAGTTAAGCCCCATAAGAGTAACAAAACTAAAATACTAAACTTTTGTGGAAAAATATGAATAAAAAGCTACTTTTGTACTTTTATGACAAACTATAAATGTGTGTGACAGTTTGAGGGTTTGAGTCATTTTATTTTCCTGATTGAGATTTAATCTGCAGAGAAGAAAATTGCAATTTAGCATTTTTTTTTTATTTGAAAAGAAAATTGAAACAGTTTGCTAAGAGTCAAGGAATTACGTCCCTACTTACCTACGATACTGGCCTGCGATTGGTCAACGTTTTCCTGCTGAGTGGAGGCTTTGCACTCTGAAAACTGACCTGATGGATGGATCACATTTCATGTTCAGATTCTTTAGTGAGTTCGATCCCTCTGTGGTTTCGCTTGTTAAAAGCACCTGGAGTAAAAGAAAAACTTCAAAAAGCAACAACTTTAAACTAAACCACCCAGAGTGAGCAGATAATATGATTGATTTTAAGAAATGTTTGTAGTAGGAGTTCTGATCCTGACATGAAATACAAACCAGAAACACATCTTAGTTTAGTAGCTTTATTGTCATTATATTGAGATAGCACTCCCTGAGCTATAAGGACATTTAAGACAATTAAAAACCATTTAAGACATAAATAAAACACTGATAATCTATAAGGGCAATAAACGTGTAAAGGTGCAAAACAGCAGTGATGCTTATTGTAACAGTAGGCCACACTCCAGTGACTGTGTGTGGGTGAGTGGGATGAGGAGATAAGGCCATATTCATTAGTTTAACAGCCTGGGAGACTACAGACTACAGTTCTAAAATATTTTATTCTATTAAAACGTATTAACAGACCCAAAAGGTGCAAAGTTCTCATTACTATTTTACTTTGCTTGCAATTTGTCCCCAATTATTGCACTTTTACCACAATAACAGCACATAAAACATCACATATTGTATGCAGCTGTCAAATCAAACATTTTCAACCATAATAATCACAAAAAATACTCAGCAAAATCCTTGAGGGACTGCTTTATAATGTAATCATATTGTCATTAAGGTTACTTTGGATATTCATAGTCGCCAGAGGATGAATCATATTTTTAACGACCACGTGACCTCATCCAGTGGAACATCCTCAACCAATAGCAACATATTCTTATATAATGTGTGTAATGGACACTGCAGCCTTTAGGGGGCTGTAATGACTTTTACCATTGATTTTATTTTCTTAACAGTCGCCTGCATAATTTGAATTTTTTTCACCACAAAATTTATAAAAAATACATTACCTTATTTCCATGCGTTCGTAAAGTCTCACAGCCGTGGCCCTCAAAAAAAAAAAAAAAAAAAGTACTTTGTCGCCTCGGGTCTCGGGCTCATTAAAACATATTTCCATCCCTGTCATATAGTGGCCTCGCAGCAATGAGCCTGCACCTCATTTTAGGTTCCAGTCTGCAGAGTCGTCCCCCCCTGAAACGAGATGTTAATAGAATTCATGAAAAGAGCCTTTTTCCTGTTTCAACCGGACGATTAGTCGGACCGGTCAAAGAGGAGACCCGCAGACGAGCACGTGCTGAATTTATTTAGCATCCATCTCAGAGTCAAATTAAATTTGGTGCTGGACTGTTGCCATAAATTCAGCTTTACTATAATAAAAAAAAGTGAACCTGATATCAGTCGACTTCACAGTGACATCGTTCAAATGACATCACGATGAACTTGTTGAAATTGTCTGTAGCACTTACAGCATGAAATGTGCTTAAAAGGATGTAACAACACAGTGAAGGGCAAATAAGCCTCATGCAGCCATGTTGGATAAAAAGTACCTGAGCTGCAGTTACTTTTCTGTGTGGAAACGTTGATTAACCCTCGTGTCGTCCTCCCGGGTCAAATTGACCCCGTCTGTTTTGACCGTTCCTTTCTTCATCCCTCCTTCTCTCTTTCTTTCCTCCCCCCTACCTTCCTTCTTTCCTCTGTCCTTATTTCCTTCCTTCCTCTTTTCCTATCTCCCTCCATCCTTCCTTCTTTCTTTCCTCCCTCCTCCCTTCCTTCCTTCCCTCCTTCCTTCCTTCTTCCTTCCTCCCTCCCTCGTTTCCTTCCTGCCATCCCTCCTTCCTTCCTTCCTTCCTCCCTCCCTTCCTTCCTTCTTCCTCCCTTCCATCCCTCCTTCTTCCTCCCTCATTTCCTTCCTTCCTTCCTTCCTTCCTCCCTCCCTCCCTTCCTTCCTTCGTCCTCACTTCCATCCTTCCTTCTTCTCCCCTCCTTTCCTTCATTCTTCCTCCCTTCCTTCTTCCTTTCTTCTTTCCTTGACTCGAGGACAACAGGAAGGTTAAACCTTACTGGAATTCTGTGTTGGTTTAATTTATTTGTTATAATGTTAGATTATAAGGCAGTGAGCTCCCGTAAACAACAGTCAGGATTCAGTCCGCAGGTATTAGACCAAGTTTAGGTGAGCTGAACCTAACGGATGAGAGATTTTGGAAGATGAAAGAATCTCAAACAATCTGACAACAGATTCTGTAAAAACTGATTGATAGTTTTGAGCCTTATGATGAAACAAAAAGTCAAATATTTTTTAAATTTAGACAATATTCTTCATACAAATCTCTTTCCATCTATCTAACAGTTGTAAAAAGGCTGTATTAAACATGAATAATTACAGTATGAATGTAATGTGGCAGATGTTTTTGTTTAAAGCAACTTACAGTAAGTGCATTTTTTATTTTTTTATCATTTGACGCTTGTATAGGCTTCCTCTCATTGGACTATTCATTGGACTGGGGCCTGCTGACTTTGCACACTGATTCTTGCACTTTTGCACACAGCTGCCAACTCTTCTTCTTACTTCTGTGTTTTTTTTAATCTTATTTATGTGCATGAGTATGTTGTGGTGCGAGCTGTCAAATGAATTGCCCTCCAAGGGATTAATAAAGTTGTCTTGAATCTGGAATCTTCAACCTCAAATAAGATAATGATAAATAGTGCATCTATTCATACAATTAACATGCTGCTCACAATAGATAATTTTTTTAACCCTCCTGTTGTGCTTGAGTCAAGGAAGGAAGGGAGGAAGAAGGAAGGAAGGAAGGGAGGAAGGAACGATGGAAGGATGGAAGGGAGGAAGAAGAAATGAAAGGAGGAAGGAAGGGAGGAAGAAGGAAGGAAAGGAGGAAGAAGGAAGGAAAGGAGGGAGGGAAGAAGGAAGAAGGAAGGAAACGAGGGAGGAAGGAAAGAAAGGAAGGATGGAGGAAAGAAGGAAGGAAGGAGGGAAAGAGGGAGAAAGGAAAAGAGGAAGGAAGGAAAGATGGACAGAGGAAAGAAGGAAGGGAGGAAGGTAGGGGGGAGGAAAGAAAGAGAGAAGAAGGGAGGGAGGAAGGGAGAAAGGAAGGAAGGAGGGAAGGAAGGAAAGAAGGAGGGAGGGAGGAAGGAAGAACAGAAGCAAGGAAGAAAGGGGGATGGAGGAAGGAAAGAAGGAAGGGAGGAAAGAGAGAGGAAGGAAAGAAAGAAAGAAAGAAAGAAAGAAAGAAGGAGGGAGGGAGGAAGGACAGACAGAAGGAAAGAAGGAAGGGATGAAAGAAGGAACAGTCAAAGGGATGAAAGAAGGAACAGTCAAAACAAACAGGGTCAATTTGACCCGGGAGGACGACACAAAGGTTAAATGAAATCATACATCATCATTAAATATCGATTATTTTATGTTTGTTTCTCGTTAGTATGAAGATGACATCGCATATTGTGAGATAGAAGATAGAAACATCATGTCAGAGTCCAAGAAACGACTCAACTCACTTAACATTTCTGCACCGTCTCTCCTTCTCCGACAGGGAATAACAATATGTTTCCAAGCCAAAACATTAGACCAGTAGAATAACAATAAGATGAAACAAACAGAATTACAAATGCATATAGAGATTATATTGATGCAGGTCAACAGGATTGTATAGATATTTTATAATCCTATGCATAAATTTAAGCAAATTTGATGTGAGTGACAAATATTGGAGAATATCCTCCTGAGATAAACGTGACTTTCTGTACAAAGACTAATAAACAGCAACAGTATGAATATGTAAAGACCATGTAGTGTTTTATTTAACCTTTGTGTCGTCCTCCCGGGTCAAATTGACCCTGTTTGTTTTGACTGTTCCTTTTTTCATCCCTTCCTTCCTTCTGTCTGTCCTTCCTCCCTCCCTCCTTCTTTCTTTCCCTCCTCTCTATTTCCTCCCTTCCTTCTTTCCTTCCTCCATCCTCCTTTCTTCCTTGCTTCTGTCCTTCCTTCCTCCCTCCCTCATTCTTTCCTTCCTTCCCTCCTTCCTTCCTTTCTCCCTTCCTCCCTCCCCCCTCCTTCTTTCCTCTGTCCATCTTTCCTTCCTTCCTCTTTTCCTTTCTCCCTCCTTCCCTCCTTCCTTCTTTCCTCCCTCCCTCCTACTGTCCTTCCTTCCTTTCCTTCCTCCCTTGTTTCCTTCCTCCCTCCCTCCTTCTTTCTTTCCTTCCTCTCTCTTTCTTCCTTTCCTTCTTTCCTTCCTCCATCCACCTTTCTTCCTTGCTTCTGTCCTTCCTTCTTCCCTCCCTCCTTCTTTCCTTCCTTCCCTCCTTCCTTCCTTCCTTCCTTACTTTCTCCCTTCCTCCCTCCCTCCTTCTCTTTCTTTCCTCCCCCCTACCTTGCTTCTTTCCTCTGTCCTTCTTTCCTTCCTTCCTCTTTTCCTTTCTCCCCCTTTCCCTCCTTCCTTCTTTCCTCCCTCCCTCCTACCGTCCTTCCTTCCTTTCCTTCCTCCCTTGTTTCCTTCCTTTTTCCTTCCTCCCTCCCTCCTTTCCTTCCTTCTTCCTTCTTCCTCATTTCCTTCCTTCTTCCTCCCTTCCTTCCTCCTTTCATTTCTTCTTCCTCCCTTCCATCCTTCCATCCTTCCTTCCTCCCTCCCTTCCTTCCTTGACCCAAGCACAACAGTAGGGTTAACAGTGCATAGTGTAAAGTAATACCTTGGTTTAGTTCACTCTGTTTTCTCCTTTTCATAAATATCAGACTCAAAACCAAACATTTATTTTCATGCAGTTAGTTTAAACCTTCTGTGTGAGATCAGGCTGAGATGTGATGTAATGAAGAGACTTTCTAAATGACCTATGATGCTATTTTTAATCTCCATTATGCAGGTTATGGTCCGTCTTCAGTATAATGCCAATATAAATGCCAATACATCAGTCATAAATTATTAATGGTCACTGATATGTGCCGGTTAGTGTCATTTCATAAGTGGATGTAGCTGAATATGTGCATCAGTCTGAGATTCATTCAGATACAAAGAGCTGTGTCCATTTCCTTTTACCCAACAATCCTTTTTAAGGCTGTTTAATGAATCACATCACATCAGTTTTCTTGTTCGACGTGCTCGTTATAAAGCTAACATGATGAGAGACGCAGCTCAAACAGATGCAGAGGTGAAGATAAAACATGTTATTGCACACACACATAAGTCCAGTTTGGGTCCAGTTACTCGTGAGGTCAAGATAACGAAGCCCACTGAACTTTGAGTCCAATACTATAATATATATAATGCTGCTGGTCAACATCCATGGTCATTTGAGAACTACTGCTAACTTCTTATCCGGCATTTATCCAGAAAAACCTTTATTTAGAGGGATGAAACAACACATATTTCAATTAATTAATAACTACTCACCACATTCAAGTGATTGTTTAATGCTCAACGTTCCCCAGACTTACACTGAATTTGGTAAAAAAAACATTTTCAGTTTCTCTGCTGCATCTTCCTGGAATACTTTACAACAGACACTCAAATTTAAAAAAACATGATCTCCAGCTACTCTGCTTTTAAATGTAACTGTTTTTAGCAAAGTTTGCCTTCAATGATCCCCTCGAGATTTAAATAAAGGTTAAATAAATAATTTCACTAATGCACATCCCTGAATTTCATTGATTTGAATCCATACATATACGTGTGTGCATGTGTGTATAAATGCAATTATGCATATTTCTCTACATGAAGCAGTTTCTATAACACACATTAGACATCCTATAGACAATCAGCGTACATGCAGCTTGTTATGCATGGAGCTACAAACACTGAGGCAATAAAGACCTTTTGAATCTTTGCCTGACTCCATCACATTTCCAGCCTCAGTGTGTTTGTTTTTTTTTCATCGCGTGTATCAGGACTGAGGTCAGATATATTTACTGGGCTGCTTTAGGAATTCCATCGGAATCACATGTTCCGTGACATGAATGCTGCCACGCGAGGCAAAAAGGTCGTCCGTAATTGAAACAGTGACATTGAAAAGGCAGGACGGAGGAAGAATTAATGGTCCGTCCTGATAGTCAAACATTAACTTATTGTGCCCCCTAGTGGCAGCAGGAGAGTCGGCTTCTGGTTTGTGTTTTTGGGCTTTTATTCACAGGATTCATTCATTCTTCCTGTTTTCATATCACTCTCTATATTTATCCTCAGCTTGCTAATGCTTTCCTGGAAGTCCTAAAATGTGCATAGATGTTTTTCCATTTGACCTTTGACCCTCTTTACCATTGGTTGCCTGTGATATTAATGATTTAAAGGTTGTGTTATTGTTGTATTTAACGGTAGTGGAAGTAAAGTACATTTAAAAATACTCTGTTACAAGCATGAAAAATCCTACAACAGTAAAAGTATTATAGTGATGTAGTATGCAGTATTACAGTAAAAGTACTGCAGTATTATGAGCGATGTAGTATGCAGTATTACAGTAAAAGTACTGCAGTATTATGAGCGATGTAGTATGCAGTATTACAGTAAAAGTACTGCAGTATTATGAGTGATGTAGTATGCAGTAAAAGTACTGCAGTATTATGATCGATGTAGTATTACAGTAAAAGTACTGCAGTATTATGAGCGATGTAGTATGCAGTATTACAGTAAAAGTACTGCAGTATTATGAGCGATGTAGTATGCAGTATTACAGTAAAAGTACTGCAGTATTATGAGCGATGTAGTATGCAGTATTACAGTCAAAGTACTGCAGTAGTATGAGTGATGTAGTATGCAGTATTACAGTAAAAGTACTGCAGTATTATGAGTGATGTAGTATGCAGTATTACAGTAAAAGTACTGCAGTATTATGAGTGATGTAGTATGCAGTATTACAGTAAAAGTACTGCAGTATTATGAGCGATGTAGTATGCAGTATTACAGTAAAGTACTGCAGTATTATGAGCGATGTAGTATGCAGTATTACAGTAAAAGTACTGCAGTATTATGAGCGATGCAGTATTACAGTAAAAGTACTGCAGTACTATGAGCGATGTAGTATGCAGTATTACAGTAAAAGTACTGCAGTATTATGAGCGATGTAGTATGCAGTATTACAGTAAAAGTACTGCAGTATTATGAGCGATGTAGTATGCAGTATTACAGTAAAAGTACTGCAGTATTATGAGCGATGTAGTATGCAGTATTACAGTAAAAGTACTGCAGTATTATGAGCGATGTAGTATGCA
The DNA here is from genome assembly GCF_963691925.1 of Scomber scombrus. NCBI lineage: Eukaryota > Metazoa > Chordata > Actinopteri > Scombriformes > Scombridae > Scomber > Scomber scombrus. The sequence goes on along the minus strand of NC_084978.1, from coordinate 3,248,785 downwards.
GTATTACAGTAAAAGTACTGCAGTATTATGAGCCATGTAGTATGCAGTATTACAGTAAAAGTACTGCAGTATTATGAGCCATGTAGTATGCAGTATTACAGTAAAAGTACTGCAGTATTATGAGCCATGTAGTATGCAGTATTACAGTAAAAGTACTGCAGTATTATGAGCCATGTAGTATGCAGTATTACAGTAAAAGTAGTGGTTTTGTCCCTCTGACTAATATATTATTATATATGACATCATTAGATAAAAAGTACAATATTTATCTCTGCAATCTGGTTGAGTTGAAGTATAAAGTTGCATCACATAGAAATACTCATGTAAAGTACCTGCAAACTGTACTTAAGCATAGTGTTTGAGTAAATGTACTTACTCTCCATCACTGGTATTTAATGTAAGTTTCCTTATTTATGCCCTCTGGTGGAACATGGAGAATGTGATTGGTTGCAGCTGTATTGCTACTTCCTGTTTAAAGATGGTCCAGCACCGAAATGTCACTAAAATCAGTAAATGTATCACTGCAAGTTAGAAAGGGTGTGAGAGTTCGTTTGCACCTTTTTTCAGACTAGCAGTTTTTAACCAGCTCCCTGGAATTGATGACATTTTTATGATCAGGTCATCACCTTTGAATCTTTGAGTGGCCGTATAGATTTCAGGCACTTGACCTACTTACTATAAAAATGTTCCTCCACCTTCCAATGACCAAGACCCCAAACTTTACTGTTTTGTTTTGGTCTCTCTAATCTTTATGGTTTTTAGCTCCTCTGATCTTTTTAGCTGCTGATAGAGAGGTATGACACTCAACCTGGCTCCTTTAATTCTACCTTTTCTCTGGTCTTTCCAGTGGACCACAGTAGACGAAGAAGCAGGTACTGCAACATTAAGGTGTATTAAAAAAATCTGGCCTTCATTGGCCATTATTGAATGGTCCCTTTTTAAAGTTTCATCCTCCCTGAATATCCACCCTCAGCCTCCAAACACAGTCCTGCAGGATTGAGTCACTGACCTCAAGTGCAGCATCAAGGGTTCAAAGTCAACGACAGTGCTATTAAATAATCTCCACAAAAAAAAAAAATGTTCCAACACTCGGGGTTACTCAGAGTCTTTGTGCAAATACTGACGATACGTGCGTCGTTCAATCAATGCTCCTTCACAAACAGATCCATGCACAGTTTCTACAATTTACAAAAAGCAGGATAGAAGAAAAAAAAAACAAGGACATCTGTGTTGTTGTGCTTCAACAGACTGAGACAAATTCTGAGAAAATAATTTCTCTTATCAGTCACACAGCTCAGTAACAAACACCAGACTTCTCTTTAGTCTGTGTCAAGTATTAAGGTCAGGTATCGAGCTCGGCCGGAGGAACATAGAGTTGAAAATATTAAACTTTAAAGAGCAGTGGTAGCCTAAAGGTAAGAAAACCAAACAGGAAAAGAAGGTAAAAGCTGTGAGTTTGAATATCTATAATCAATATGTCATTGTGTAAAGAACACCCTGCTTTCCATTTACTCTGAGATACAGCTGAGACTGTGCTTGTGCTGTGGGCAGCTCCAATCTGTCAATGCAAGCCAATAACTGTGTGTTAAGTCAAAAAGTGGGGCCCTGAAATAAAATAAAATAAAATCAACTCTTTCTAACCGAGACCTCTCCTTAGATTTGTTCCAGAAGATCATATTTAATCATAAATATTTAACTAGCAGTCAAATCTCTGCAGATAGTTGTTTAGTTTTTTACCTCTGAGGCAGATTTTTCCTTTAAACGGCACCTGAATGCAACACGGCCAAACAAGAAGTCCTGCACGTCTCACTTTCCCATCAGCACATAAACAAATTGTATTAGTTATTATTAGAAAAGACTAATTATCTAATGGGGAATATCACAGACCAAGAGATAACACTGAAATCTGATTAAAACTGAATGAAAACACAATATAGAGTTGAGGAATGGCTGCAAGGAAACCGCACTTTATGGTCTTTATTACTTTTTATTACTTTATAACTTCAATCTGTCTTTGTTACCTCCTTCAAGAACATGTTGGTTTTGGTCTTTCCTTTTTTCTTCTTGGTGAATGGGTATGAGTCAGCAGAATACCTCAAAAAGTTCAGCTTCAGTCCACAGAGACACTGATGTTAGGGGCTCATTGTTCCACCAGTGTGTGTGTGTGTGTGTGTGTGTGTGTGTCTGTGTCTGTCTGTGTCTGTCTGTCTGTCTGTCGTGTTTGAAGACAGTGAAAACAGTGTGCAATCACAACCATCGATGACATCTGCATAATATCATGTAACATAATATCATGCATGCTGTAGGTGTAACATATAAGATAATAAATGGTCACAACTAATTGGTTAGACTCATTCTACACAATTCAACCTGTGCAAATCTTTATTTTTTTTTAAAAATTTTAGGGTTTAGGTAAATCCAAAAACCTTCATCATCATTTATCACTGTTTTGATGCTGAATGCTGATTATTTTAAACATTTTCAACTAGAAAATATAATAATAATAATAATGAAAGTCAGGTTTCATTTCCACCTCTTTTCTTTTCTTTGGCTTTTGACACCATGCAGAGTGTTGATGTTATGCGTATACATGCATATTTTTATTTTGTGTGGGCAGTGCATTTTATTTATTTTATCTTTCTATTGTGTACTTAATATTTTATTGTGCTTCTATTGTGTTATCTATTTATTGTGTTTTATGTTGTTGTTGCAGCACTTTGGAAACCTTGTGTTTGTTAAAATCATGCTATATAAATAAAGTGGATTGCATTGAGCTATTATCTCTTGTTCTGTCTCAGTACGACTGAGGTTGTTGACTTGTGCACATGACAAACAGTCCTCTCCACTGAGAGGACAAACTCAACCTCACGCGTACCATCCATGTCAGCCGTACCTGTCCCCGTGGACCAATCAGAAGCCAGAATCAGGACACACCACAGAAACATGTCAAACACACATGGGGTTCAAGGAGACACACACACAACATGTGCGCTTGTTTTGCAGGGATGAAAAAGTGTGTCACCTCAATGTGTGCATTTGACATGTACTTGTACACTGGACATGTACTGTCAATATTTGTCCACAATTTATATTATATCAGGGTTTAAAAGTTCAATTTTACATCTGTTATCATAAGAATGTTTCTCCTGATGATGGTGCTTCATGTGTGAGTGAATGTGCATGATGTGGATATAAGTGTTACACAAATGCAATCAATTTACCATTATATTATATTATATGATATTATATGATATTATATTATATTATATTATATTATGTTATATTATATTATATTATATTATATTATATTGTATTATATTATATTATATTATATTATATTATGTTATATTATATTATATTATATTATGTTATATTATATTATATTATATTATATTATGTTATGTTATGTTATGTTATGTTATGTTATGTTATATTATATTATATTATATTATATTATATTATATTATATTATATTATATTATATTATGTTATGTTATGTTATGTTATATTATATTATATTATATTATATTATATTATATTATATTATATTATATTATATTACACTTGATATTTTACATCCTTTTTTCATATTGTGAAACTTAATATTTTTTTATTTCTACACTTTCTTTTTGTTTTTAGTGCAGGAAGATGATACATTTTACTGACATTTCCTCACTTATATACTTAGTAATACTGTATATATTATTATATTATTAAATATTGCTTGAATACTGATTTAGAAAATATCACTTTATTCATCCTCACTGTACAAACATGTTAAAAGTAGCTCATTTTGGTTAAATAAAGATGCACATGCACAACATTAATATAAAGAGAAGAAGAACAATAACTAAAAAAAGAAAAAAATGTGCAGGAGGAGCCAATAAAACCCTTAAACTTTGTGTCGTCCTCCCGAGTCAAATTGACCTCGTCTGTTTTGACTGTTCCTTCTTTCCTCCCTTCCTTCCTTCCATCTGTCCTTCCTCCCTCCCTCCTTCTCTCCTTATTTCCTTCCTCTTTCCTCCCTTCCTTCTTTCCTTCCTCCATCCCCCTTTCTTCCTTCCTTCTGTCCTTCCTTCCTCCCTCCCTCCCACCTTCTTTACGTCCCTTCCTTCTTTCCTCCCTCCTTCCTTCTGTCTTTCTTTCCTCCCCATTACCTTCCTTCTTTCCTCTGTCCTTCTTTCCTTTCTTTCCTCTTTTCCTTTCTCGCTCCCTCTCTCCTTCCTTCTTTCCTCCCTCCCTTCCTTTCCATCCCTCCCTCCTTCTCTCCTTCTTTCCTTCCTCTTTCCTCCCTTCCTTCTTTCCTTCCTCCATCCCCCTTTCTTCCTTCCTTCTGTCCTTCCTTCCTCCCTCCATCCCTCCTTCTTTCCTCCCTCCCTCCTTCTGTCTTTCTGTCCTCCCGATTACCTTCCTTCTTTCCTCCCTCCCTCCTTCTGTCTTTCTTTCTTCCCCATTACCTTCCTTCTTTCCTCTGTCCTTCTTTCCTTTCTTTCCTCTTTTCCTTTCTCCCTCCCTCTCTCCTTCCTTCTTTCCACCCACCCTTCCTTCCTTTCCTTCCTTCTTCCTCCCTTCCATCCTTCCTTCCTTCCTCCCTCCCTCCTTCCTTCTTCCTCCCTTCTATCCTTCCTTCTTCCTCCCTTCCATCCTTCCTTCTTCCGCCCTTCCTTCCTTGACTCGAGGACAACAGGAGGGTTTAAGGGCTTTCCAGGTGGCCCTCCTATTATAATCTACATATGAAAGCAAAAAAAGAAACAAGCGTCTTCCAGAGCAGCTTCACACACACTCCTGGTAATTTATTCCCCAAGTGTGTGGAGGAATGAAAACCACTCTTTACTCTTTAATAATATATTCCCTCATTTAGTGTTTTGATGATGGAGTTGGACAACCTGCGGGTGTTTAACAGACTTGAGATTCAGGTGATTGTGACCATATCACATCATTTATTCATCAAACTACTCAGACACTCCTCACACCTTGTATGGAAGCATCAGCATTTCTTATCTTCCTCTTCTCTTTTATTCAGATTTTTATATTTAAATGTGTCACTCATCTTTACAGTGGCATGCATATAAATGAATAGAGTATCTCAGGCTGATGTTAAAAGTGCAGGAAACAACAGGACGGCAGACTGTTCCCTGCTCAGGCAGATGTTGGCAGCTGAGGATCTTTTTCCTGAACTATCGCCAAATCACAGCTGGTGTCTTTGAGACACTGTGACAGAATTTAAGGGATTAGATATTATTTGGATATTTGATATTATTCTAACTTTATTCATATAATACATTTCTTATTAAGTGCTTTACAGAAAGAAAATAAATACAGATATGAAGGCAGAAAAGAAAGAAAGAAGAAGAATAGCATCAAATAAATAAAAGCTTTTACATATTAAAAAAAACACTTTTCAGAAGAGATTTAAGCTAATTAATTTGTGTGTCTGAGTTCAGCAGGCTAAGAGCTTTATATTGTGGGATCTTTACTCGATGACCATTCAAGTCAAGTCAAACTTTATTTATAAAGCACATTTAAAAACAACCTCAGTTGAACCAAAGTGCTGTACAGTTATTAAAATACAATATGATCATACAACAAATATACTAATAAATAAAACAATAAAGGAATAGTAAGAGTTCGATTTAAAAAAAGACACACCCGGAGAGCAAGGTAAAGAAATGTTCATAAATGTTCAAAACAAACCATCAAAAAAGACTAATGTCCATATTTCAGCTCTGAAACAAAGAAGACTAGCTCTGGTGCAGGGTGAGATGCTTTGCTGAACGTTTAGGAGAGTGTACAGACATGTTTGGCTTATTATGAAACTGTGGTGGCACAAATTAGACTATGGTGGGCCGCCACAGTCAGTATAATTAATGGGAACACTGGGCTCCATCTGAGGATCCTAATGGCCAAGAGGGCACATACCAGGTCAATAAGGCAGAGATGTGTGTAGGTGTGAGGCCGTTTAAAGGCTTTAACCCTCCTGTTGTCCTCAAGTCAAGGAAGGAAGGGAGGAAGAAGGAAAGAAAGGAGGGAGGAAGGAAGGAAGGGAAGGAGGGAGGAAGGGAGGAAAGGAAAGGAAAGAAGGAAGGGAGGAAGAAGGAAGGAAAGGAGAGAGGAAGGAAGGAAGGATGGAGGAAAGAAGGAAGGAGGGAGGGAGGGAGAAAGGAAAAGAGGAAGGGAGGAAGGAAGGAAAGAAGGACAGAGGAATGAAGGAAGGGAGGAAAGGAAAGGAAAGAAGGGAGGGAGGAAGGAAAGGAAGGAAGGAAGGATGGAGGAAAGAAGGAAGGAGGGAAGGTAGGAGGGAGGGAGTAAAGAAGGAAGGAGGGAGGGAGAAAGGAAAAGTGGAAGGGAGGAAGGAAGGAAAGAGGAACAGTCAAAACAGACGGGGTCAATTTGACCCGGGAGGACGACAGGAGGGTTAAAGATGAGCTGTAATCATTTAAAATCAATATGAAAAGACAAGTACATACCTGTTAGTTTCAAGAGCTATGATCTGGATCTGACTGTGCTGTAAATAACTGACATGCTCTCTCTGTTTTTGTCATTTCCCTTCCAGTCAGTGCAACCCTTCCTACATGATCTGTTTTGAACTGGTATTGATATCTGCGCTCAAGATATCTGAGCTCATTTATAGCCGTCTACAGTCTGCGTGAAACATTTTGAAATGTGATACAGAAACATACGAGTCACGCTGCCTATGTATAGATATGCAGGTTATCTGTCAGTACATATTGTTTTTACTTGGGGATGTTGTTGCTATCCACATGTTTGCATTTACTCCATCCTTCATGTTGAAATTAATTATTCATCTCTACAGTATGCAGATAATTAAAACTAACTTAAAGAAACAGTGAAACATTTGAGGACGTTGTCTTGGTTGCTGTCTTCTATCTACAGAGGTATATCCTGGATGTTTAGCCCAGTGTTTCTCACTTTTTCACATAAAGGACCCTTAAATTGATCCAATTTACACCACAGACCCCCACCTGATTAAGTGTAGTGAACCCTATGACCAAAGCAGTCATACATTATGTCATAGTGTTACTTATGGATGGATTATAGTGAAAATAAATGACTCCCCTTTTTGATGGGGACCCTCTGGAACCCCTTGAGGGACCCCACTTTGAGAACCATTGGTTTAGCCTAGCTTAGCTCGACGCCTGAAAGCAGAGAGAAACTGCTAGTGTAGCTCCTTCTTCCAACTCCTTCTTATTTACAACATTTTATCTTTTTTATCAAACAGTTTCTCAGAATAAAAAAGTAAAAGTAAGGCATTGTAGTTTTACTAGCAGTTAGCATTTGAGCTAATTTGTTGTGCAAAACTTGGGAATCCCCAGGAGGAGCGTGGCACCTAAACCTAAATTATGTTTAGGTTTAGGTGCCACCTCAGTCTAAGGCCCAGATATGTGGCATAAAATGAATGAATGGATGGATGAGACTTAGCTCTTAAAACACCTGTCCTCATAGTGGTGTCATCAGGTTTGACTTCTTCTGACTGGCAGATGGTGGTTGGCTTGCATTTTATCTAAAAATGTATTAATTAAAGAGCTTTGGAGTTGCTGAAGGGTTTATTTTTTAAACTGGCGAGCAGTTGACTAGCAGTGGCCAAGCCAAGTGAGACACAACCTCTAAGCTGTGCACGTTTTAGGAGGTGCATGTTGCAACTTATATGTTGCTATATCATGTAGCCCAATGAACTATTAAAGTGCCCACTATCATTTTACCAGGACTTACACATGCCTGTAATTTAACCGACAAGCTCTCTCTCTCTCTCTCTGTCTCTCTCTCTCTCTCTCTCTCTCTCTCTCTCTCTCTCTCTCTCTCTCTCTCTCTCTCTCTCTCTCTCTCTCATGCAACAACCATCCCAAATGCACAACTGGCTACCACAGATTGCATTCGCTGTATGCACTGTATGTGCTGTACACTTTTCCTTATCGTTCAATAAATGTAAATGTTCATTATACAGAAACAAACCAACCCAGTACCAGTGTGTCTATAAACAGCACACCTGACACCTGGTATCTATTCAGGTAGCCCGGCCCTTCACGCTGCTGTCCGTGGTGCTCATTTTCTCAGCGTAAACAACAGCAATAAACAACAACTTCATGCTGCTTAATCAAGGCAAGCAAGGCACAATAAGAAATATAATCACATCAAAAATAACACACATTGCTAAATAGGCAGTTCAGTTACTAGTAAAGCTGCACACAGAAAATAGTAGTGCTGTTTACTCACTCAATATTCATTTGTTTTTATTCTTATTTAGTTTTTCAGTTTGCTTTTTTATTTCAGTTTAGTTTTAGCTAGTTTAACAAGTGATTAAGTAGTTTTAGATTAGTTTTTATTCAGTTTAATTTCGTTTAGTTTTAGTTTTTAAGGTATTAGGAGGAAAGTTTTGATTAGTAGAAGCTGAAAAGGATGAAATAATGCTGACAATGAGGTAGAATTAGCTGTGTTAGTGGTCTCACTACTGGTACTAGCCCGTTATCTCAAGAAGTCAAAATGAACAGAATACAGTGAAAATGGGGAAAATGAAAAGAAAGTTTAGTTTTAGTTAGTTTTGCATTGCTCATTGTAGTTTTTATTTAGTTTTCGTTCTCTCTTTTTTTTATTTATTTCAGTTAACTAAATTATTTTTTCACTGCTACTTTTAGTTTTAATGTAACCCTGGTGCTAAGCTAGTCCAAACACCTCCTGTATATATCTCTGCGCCGGGCAGCAGAGGTGAAACTGATCTCCATCTTCTCATCTGACTCTGAGGAAAGAAGCAGATGAGAGAGGATTCCCCAAAATGTGAGACTGTTTCTTATTAAACCACAATGACTGTTACATTTCCTCTACATTAAAGTCACGTGACCTCAAGCCAACATTTCAGTAACCACATCCTGACATAGTGCAGGAAATAACTTTGCCCGGTTGTCACACTGTTTTATGGATTAATGCAGCTTGTCACCACACTGCAGTTAATTCATCTCTACTACAATAAAAAGTCAAGTTGCTTTAACCCTCCTGTTGTCCTTGAGTCAAGGAAGGAAGGAAGGGATGAATGACGGAAGGAAGAGAGGAAGAAGGAAGGAAAGGAGGGAGGAAGAAGGAAGGAAAGGAGAGAGGAAGGGAGGAATAAGGAAGGAACAGAGGGAAGGAAGGAAAGGAGGGAGGGAAGAAGGAAGGAAGGGAGGAAGGAAAGGAAGGAAGGACAGAGGAAAGAACAAAGGAAGGAAGGTAGGAGGGAGGGAGGAAGGAAGGGAGGAAGGTAGGGGGGAGGAAAGAAAGAGAGAAGGAGGGAAGGAAAGAAGGAGGGAGGCAGGAAGGACAGAAGGAAGGAAGAAGGGGGGATGGAGGAACGAAATAAGGAAAGGAGGAAAGAGAGAGGAAGGAAAGAAAGAGAAGGAGGGAGGGAAGAAGCACAGACGGAAGGAAGGAAGGAAGGAAGGAAGGAAGGAAGGAAGGAAAGAAGGAAGGAAGGAAGGAAGGAACAGTCAAAACAGACGACACAAAGGTTAATCACTTGTTACATTTGTTAATTTCAGTTCTCCGTCCTTTATATATAAGGATACATTCCACCAGTTAACTTACAGTCTTCTGCTATTAATATCATATAAATATGTGTGTCTGTGGTGACTGTGGGGATCCTGCAGCTCCACAGATCTATGTATAGCAGAACAGATGAGCTGCGGTGTAGAATTCGTCGCCATAATAAGGAAACCCCTCTAAATGCGTAGTCTAAGGTTTCAGTGTGTAGGTTTATTTCTATTTACACTCTGATCCTGTTACAGAGACTTAACCCATCACCCATATATTTGCCGTGCGTTGTATCTGAATTACTTTTACTGTGCTTACATATATTAAATGTTTATATATGTTAACCCTTACATACTGTTTATATTCTGCTTCATAATTAGTCTCTTTGCCAATTCATTGATACATGTTTGATTATTCATTCGACAGACATTCACAAATCACTATTTTATGATCCAGAAGAACATTTTATAGAATAATACGAATAAAACAACATGTTTGAATGGTGTTTTATAATTTATTTATGCATTTGCATATGTGAAAATGTGTATCAGCTGCACAGTAATTTTAAAACATGTTGCACTTTATTTCCATTTTTGCATACTGTGGGTCACATTAGGAAAAGTCCAGCTACCAGAAATGTGTGTTTGGTGTTTTTACAACTCTGAAATGTAAAAATGGGTCAAATTTGACCCTGAACAGTATGTAAGGGGGTCAGTAAATGAGTATAGGATAAATAAAAATAAGTCCTTATTTGACAATACAATAATACAATAAGAAGAAAAATTGGCTGGTTTAATCTACCTCAGATGTTAACAGTGTGTGTGTGTGTGTGTGTGTGTGTGTGTGTGTGTGTGTGTGTGTGTGTGTGTGTGTGTGTGTGTGTGTGTGTGTGTGTGTGTGTGTGTGTGTGTGTGTGTGTGTTATATGCTATAGAATGACATTCCTCCTCAGCTCAGACTTTGACCAAAAACAAGTCGAAACAGAAAGAAAAAGGCAAGAAACTGTGTCAACCGAAAGATAAAAAGCCTGTGGGAAAAAAAACATCAGTCCTGTATAACTGCCAGTTCTTCTGCATGCTATAGATTGTGCAGACTGTAGTGAGCGGAAACTCATTTTCTTAACCGGCCACAGAGAAAGAGTGGACGCTACATGCATGGCAATACATACATACTTCTATTTAAGTATGAAATGATATCTACTTCCACAGATAACCGTGGACTTTCAATAGTTTCCTAGAGAGTTGGGATGATGGCTGCATTAAAGTAGATTTCCAGATTATTAAAAGGAATGAGGAGGCACTTTGGGGAAAAAACATAAAAAACAGCCAACCTCTGTATTGTGGATGGCAAAGAACCAACAAAAAGCATGAATCAAAGAAATGTTCTGTTGGCAGTTAAAATAAGGGATATGTCTTTGTTCCTAAGCAGAATAAAAGAAAAGATAGAAGATAGAGAAGCGATGGGAAAGAAAGTAGCAGACACAAGATAAACAGCTGTTCATGGTGGAGAAAGGGGGGGGGGGGGGGGGGTTAAGAGGACTCACTTGTGTTTTTCTCTGGTAATTTTCCACAAAGTGTTAAAGTGTGCATCACCCGTTATCAGCGTCTTATCACAGGGTGGAGTTCAGTTAATGTAAATGAGTAGAGGAGGAGGAGGATGACGGCAGAGCATATCCTCTAAAACAACTCTGAAACATTAACTTAGCAGACCAAGTATCATGACAGTTTAGGATCATGGAAAATTTTAAGCGTTTATATCGTTGGAGCTATACAGCTGCTTTAATGCAGTTCAAGGTGCAACATGAGACATAAAACTGACATTAAAGCCACACAATGTTCATTTTATGCTATTAAAATGGTTATAATGATGAAATATGAATAAAAAAGGAACATCAACTAGAGGAAATGTCTACTTAATGGGTCATAAGATTATTAAGAAGCCCTTATAGAAGATCCTCCATTGTTGTGGGACTTTAAAAAAACTATTGTTATAAACCACAAAACAGCAAAAGAACAATATTACAATAAAAACTGAACTGAAAGATGAGAATTAGTGGATAAGAAAACTGTTGTCCAATAAAAATGTTTGTTTAAAGTTAAGTAAAGCTTTGTTATTAGACCCTGTGGTCACGTCTGTCCTCTGATTTGACTCTTACTAACTATTAAAGAGCGACAGTGTAACACACCCGGGGAACACCTCTGAGGCCAAGGACAGCAAAGGAAGGAAGGTTCCTGATAGCAATTATAATACTTAACATATAATACCTAAACTGGAGCAAATGGAGGAGACACACACACACACACACACACACACACACACACACACACACACACACACACACACACACACACACACACACACACACACACACACACACACACACACACACGCCGGGTTTAAGACTCAGTATAGTGGTGACAGTGACTGGATTTACTGACCTGAGCTGCTTCATGTGTTATAATAAAAGTTTTTTAAAAAACAATAAGAAGTCAGATAAATGTTAGTAAAGTAAAAAGTGCAACATCTTCTCTGACATACAGTGTGGTAAAGGTGAAAAAGACTCAAGTAAATGACCTCAATACTTTATTTGAGGAGAGTATTTCAGTGACTGAGGCATCACTCTTAAGTATCAGCTAATCATGCAAAACTTAGAGCTCCTTCAGAAAACTATAATCTGTGTAATCTAATTTTACAGACTCATGCTGTGAAGTTTAACAATGTTAACAAAACTCCAGTGGAGATCTCAGACATACCAAAAGATACCAAATATGTCAGGAATTTTATTTTATCTCTCTGTTACACGCTCAAAAAATGCAAAGAATACAAAACTTTGCAAACCCTTCAACAAATTCAAACTATTTCCAGCCAATAAAAGCAAGATGAGCAATGTTCCTGTCTTTTTTTGTAGACATCAGTTTGAACTACAGCAAGCTTTGATAAGGTTTTATCTACTTCTGTCCAGAAATACTTCTGGGAAGGTCCAGAAATATGGATTCAATCACCCAGTTTATCCATAACAGGCAAAAATCTGTCAATCAAGTCAATTTTAAGTGTTGAGAGAGGAATATAAACACTTATGTATGATTTTTTAATTATATTACTCTATGAATCAGACTATATTTTGCTTCCAGAGGTGAATGCCATCCTTAAATCTTTCTCCAATGAGCACAGAGTCTGATTACTAAAATAAAACAGAAATGAGAAATGTAAATATGCACAGCTGACTACAGATGTGCTATAGTATGTGTTCAAATACACCATAAAATACCATTAAACCCTGTTTACAATCTTCCACAGACAGGATTTAGCCTCATATAGTCTAGTAATAATACAGAGTGTGTGTATAGCAGTGGTTCAATTTATCAGCAGCTTCCAGTTTACAGTGCAGTCTGTGTTCATCCCTGCTCTGCTTTACTCCTCATGGCTCATTTCCATGACTCTGACTCTATAGGCTGTGCGGCTTTTGGAGAGCTCCCACCTGATTGGCCAGGAGAGCCATCCCGCAGATCCAAGCCGCGCTCCTATTGGCCACTTGTGCCAACCCGGTGTGTGTCGCTCTTATCATAGCAGACAGTCTCTAAGATCTCTTTTTCTTTACGCACAAACAGACCTGCCAGCTGCGCGAGAAGCATACGTCTATTATCTGTTGTGTTTTTCCTAACCCCGCTTTGACTTGAGTGTGTTTTTTAATTTTTTTTTTTTTATTTATTTAATTTTTTTTTTTTATGCGCTGATTGATGAAGTTTGGACACCCGGAGCAGCTCTGAGTGAAAAGATGCAGTCCTCTAAGAGTTTTCGTTTGGATGATTTTATCGCAGGATGGATCGGCGGTGAGTGCCACAAAGTTATTACCAGCTTTTTTTTTATTCAGAGTGAGGCTCCTTGTTAGTGTTGTGTGGATCTGTGTGGAGGTTTTTTGGGGGTGAAAGGAAGGGGAGGTAGGAAGGGGAGGGGGGGGATAGCTGCACTCAATGTCCTCTCAAATCTGCATGTTTGTTTGGATTAAATCAGGTTTGCATTGAAGATTAAATACATCAGAATATATGTTAAAAAACGCGCAAAGCTTCCTTGCTCGTACTAGAACAGCTGTTTTGCAGGAAAAACTGCTGCAGACTCACATGCATCCAGATGCTGAGTAAACAATAGAGGGTCTGCAAAGAAATCGCCCCCCCTTACTCCTCCTTTCCCCTCACCAAAGGAAAAACACTTCCACCTCCTGCTTTAACCTCTTAACTCAAACAAAGCATGGAGTTAAAGGTGTATCTTAGTAGTTACATGAGTAGACAGACATTTAGAGGCTGTGGTTGAAGGATTTGTTTAATTCAAATAAGAGGGAAAAAAACGTCTTTTAAAGGGGATTGATGCATGCAGATCCCACCGCTAGGGGCGCTGTTGCAGCATCATTTTTTGTTGCATAAACAAAAAAAGTAGGCCTCCCAAACCCCTTTATACTGAGCTCATGTTGTTCTGTTTACTCATGCATGGTCCTGTGGCAACAAAGGCTGAAGAGTTACATGTGCAAGCCAAATTAACAAAACAAGGATGAGCTCAAACAAAAAAATAAATAAAACACTAAAGTAATGATACTAAGAGTTTAATCTGAAAGTGGTGCATTGTTAGATTAATCTGATGTGTTCTTTGATGACAGTTGCAACCTTAAAATCAGAATATTTATCATCAATGCAACAAAAAAAAGACCCACACCTAAAGAAAAACAACAACCAAACACATAAAGCATCTTTCTCTCTGCTGTTGACCCCCAAGGGAGCCTCTAAAACGACCCAAAAAAGCATCATGAAGCAATCCAGGCCAGATGCAGCCAAACTCAAGTTTCTAACACCCCCAAACGTCCTTCTTTCTTAAGAGTTTGAGGCTATGTGGTTTTTAAAAAAAAAACTAACTCACACGCAGTAATTACCTTGTTTTTCTTATCCGAGTCAATTAAAAAGCAATGTTTTAGAAATACATTGCAGGAAACCATTCAGAGGATGGTTTGAGGGCTTAAAACAAAATGACGGAGAATGCAACTAGAAAACAGATCCAATGTGTCCTTTGAGTTGAGGTTTGCATTTCAGCTGCAAATAACTTCACATATACAACAGTTTGAACCAAAGCTGCTCACTCAACTACAGAATTGATAGAAAGATTTGAGATGTCTTTAAAAAACAAAGTTGTCTTTTCTTGCTTCACTACAGAGATTAAGTACTTTAACAGTGCAAACTACACAAAGTTACACCCTAAAAACCATGTTGTGAGTGCTGTTGAGGGATCTAAGCAGTAAATGCAGGATAAAGCTCTTTTCTTTTCAATCTGTGTTCCCATAACTGTCACTAGAGGAAGTGAGTTGGTAAAATGTGTCACTGCATGTCAGCTGGTTTGTGTTATTCATTATTAACTGTTAAAAAAATGCACTATCAAAGCAAAACTATCATCAGGAAGGATTTGGGTAGTCAGCCCAGTCCTGCTATAGTACTTATTTGTGAGGTTTTGTTTGGCAAAGTGCCCAGAGTCCAAATCTAGCTTTAACATTGTCTTTCAATTATTGATATTGAGAGCTGTATAGTGGTCTGTAGTCCTAAATAAATTAATAGGCTATTACTCATTAAATCTGCAACCAGGGAGTCAAAGATGTGTGTGCGTGTGTGTGTGTGTGTGTGCGGACCGTTACTTCAGGTATTTCCCCATCAGATATAGAAACAGGTGAGTTTCCTGTTCTCCCTGAAGAGGAAAGACTCATGTTTTCTATGTGATTTAAGTGAGACTGAAGATAAAGACTATTTTATGTTTTATATCACATTATATAATGATTGATGGGTGACTTATTATTGAGTAAAATGTGCTTAATTTCCCTTTTTTGAAGATGTTTTATTACATTTTTCTTCTACAGTCGTCAATGCATGGAAATTAGACAGCATGCTTACAGCAGGGCATAAACAATGCACTCAATGCACTCAATGAAACATACATGTACATGTGACTTGGATGCATACATTAACACTTATCTGCTCATGCTATCTGTATGTCATTTCCACCTGACCTATAATCCTGTTATCATCACATGACTGCTACTAAGCAAAGATACAACCTCTCCCATGAGATCTCACTAATGTTAATCCATATTTCCTTCTAAGAATACAAAATGCACACCAAAAAAAATCTATATTTTTATCAGAAATGTGTTAAATCTATTGATACGTGCAGGTGAATGTGCCTCATTTCTGACTAGTTTTTCTGGAGGCTGTGTTTCAGGAAGCAAACCTTTTTGTTTATCTGATTTAAGTACAGAAGATAAACTTATTTAGTTGTAATTATGTAATATAAGGACTTGTAAGAAGAATATGTTTCATTGCAACTACTGTATTTTGCAGTTTTTGTAAGTCAATGTGTGCTGGGTGCTTGTGTGTGAATGACATAATTTACTAATTGGTAGTTGCTCACTGGGTGTCCAGGCATTAATATATTGTATAAGCTGTGTGTAGTGTTCAGTGTGTGTGTACTAGATGGGTACTGGAAAGTGACGGGACACCCACACAATGCACAGAGAGCGGAGGGAACAGGAGGTACAATGGCTCATTTTTGCCTCTGGGCCTCATGATTACAGCCCTGTTTGACTAGTCTCCTGCTGCATCTTTATAATAAACTTTATCACTAATCATAAGAAGGGAAAAAAGGACATAACATTTGTTTTAAAATGGAAAAATTAATCTAATCTTTGGGAAGATTTAAAGAATATTAAATGATGAAGAGAAACTAGAGTTTTTTCTGTCACAATCACAAGTTTCAGTTGTCTATCAATGACAGCAAACTTTCCTTCTTCCAGAGCAGATTCACTGTAACATTATTCTCTTTATTCGTCCTCTGGTATTTCATGCATTCATTCCACCCCCTCTTGTGTCTGTTTTCTTTTCTCTCTTTTGGCTGCAGGAGCCTCCAGTGTTGTTGTGGGCCATCCATTGGACACAGTAAAGGTATTTCAGACCCACAGCATGATTTTACCTCACATGTCCCATATTTTATAACTGTTACTGATTAAAGTAGTTATATAAAAGAACAAACATCTGCAGCTGACGAGGTTCAAGTATATTTGGCACTTAGTACTGTAAGAACAATAAAGGTCTAATTACTTTGTTGAACAGTTGATGAAGTTATTCACTCTGAAAAGCTGTTTATTCTCAAAACATGTATCCATGTCAGGCGGGGAGTTCTGGTCCTCTGAAATGAGGCCAACGCGGAAGTAACTTAAAACTGCATTCTATCAAAAGGCCACCAGGTGGCGACCGTTTTGATGTCAAAAGGACTTCCGTCACTATACAAGTCAATGGAGAATTCACCAACTTCTCACTTGATTTCTAACCTCAGTAAACGTTTTCAAAATGTGTTTATGGTCTCAATCGCTAGTTTAAAGCCTTCTTCAATGCAGTATGATGTTCATTTGTGACATTTTGGCCTCCCTGATTTTATATTTGGCGATAAAGCAGGGTATGCATTAGGGCGTGGCTACGTGGTGATTGACAGGTTGATTGGTTCACAGGTTCAGGAGGGCGTCTCATGCTCCTCCTGATGCCCATATAAGTAGAATCCGTGTTTTTATTTTTCCCGGCATGCAACTGAAATTTTCAAGATGCCGCTGCCCAGATCCGATACTATAGGTTTCCGAGCAGCAGTCCACAAACCAATTGTTTGACGTCACGGATGTTACGTCCATTTCTTATATACAGTCTATGATCCATGTACTGATGCATGACGTTTTAAATGGGGAAGCTATGGGAGTTTTTGAGAAATATAGCATTTAGTAGTCTGGAGATTGAATTTTATACTAAAAACATCGTCTGAAAACCTCAGTCTCTTGTATGAAGATTTGAATTCCAGATTAACTCCTTTTCTGCTTGCTTTCAATGTATCTTGCAGGCATTTGTTGTAGGACGCTAACAAAATCATTGTTTTATGCTATGTAAGAAGGTGAACTCACATTTTACTCTCTAGTAAAGAAGTAGATTGGTGAAGTTTGGTGTTTAGAGAAAGGACAATGAAATATATCTAATACTTAGTTCGGCTGATGCTAACGGACAGATTAGAGCTACAGCAGCTGTTTTACTCAGTTCTGTTGTGACACTGTTTGGTTTCTCTCCTGCAGACGCGGCTCCAGGCGGGAAAAGGCTATAAGAACACTTTACACTGCGTCCTCACCATCTACAGGAAGGAAACGGTAACTTTCCAGCTTCAAACAATCCATCTCTTTGTGCTGAAATGTGCTGAGAATAGTATGAATGTGTTCTTTCAATTCACTGTCTGGAAGCTTTGTGCATAGTCATACATTTGTTAGACTTTGGACCGATTTCCCCAACGGGGATTAAGTCTAGTCCAAGACTATACTCGTCTTTCAATGGAAAATTTTATAGAATCTAGTCTTTAGTCCAGGACTAGTCTTTGGACCTTTACATTTAACAAATCTGGGAATCCAACCCAGTCTTTTAAAAGATGCAAATGTACAATGTGGCTGCTGAGTTTTGTAAATCTCTGTTTTGTCTCAGTATATTCACATCTTTTCTACATTTTTTCCATGGATGCATTATATCGATCTCATTCCAACGACGTGATTTATGGGTTGCACATGTTTTTTATGCCCATGTTTTTTTTAGCTTGCTTCAGCTTCTCAGCAGGAATCCTAGAAGTTGCATTTGACCAAATTGAGTTTGATCAGTTTGGAAAAGCTTAAAACAATGACAGATCACCAAAGTGCCATCATTTGTGCAATATGAATGATTATAGTTGAGTTAGATTGTGCAACAGGTCTGATTCAAACTGCTTTTACTTGGTGGGAAATGAATAAAAGTTTCCACTTGATCCGGTATGAATCTTTGTGGTGTGTGCTGATAATTTTGTAACTTTTATTCACACTAACCTTTTCAAACATTGTCAGCCCAACAGTCCCTGTCAGAAACCAAAGGCCTCCTCCACTCAGTGGTCAGATGACTTGTTATTCAGTATGCAGCTGTGTTTAAGTTTCAACATGTGTCTCAAACTCCCACCCCACTAGGAGAGAATGTATTCTGCAAAGCAAAAATATTTGGCAGCAGCCTCGGCTCATTTTTCAGTCTGTGCATTGTTGGCAGCGTCGCTGAGTACACTCTGAGTTTAAAATATGCTCCTTTCAATCCAAGGTTTCACTCTCTTTCCCCTCACAAGAAAAACTCTTATTTTTGGTTTCATTACCACAGAAATGTAGTAACTGTATCCCAACCTGTCCTCTTGTTTCTCAGGCCATGGGGTTCTTTAAAGGCATGTCTTTCCCGCTGGCCAGCATAACAGTTTACAACTCTGTGGTGTTTGGCTTCTTCAGCAACGCACAAAGGTTCATAAGCAAGTATCGCTATGGCGACGGGCGGCATCCCTGCGGTATGCTGGACCTGACCGTGGCCAGCATGCTGACTGGATTGATGTCAGTGGGCCTGGGAGCTCCGGTGGATCTGGTCAAGATCAGACTGCAAATGCAGACGCAGACGGTTCTAGCAGGTAAATCAGGGTGTTTTTGTCCCTTTTTGTGGGGGGGGGGGGGGGGGGGGGGGGGGGGGTTTCTCCTTAGGCAGCAGAGAGAAGAAAAACAGTTCATTATAAAGCTAATTTCTTTAGTCAACTATGTCTTTGCAAGCACAGTCTGTCCTGGCAGGCATAGGTGTTGTTTTAATTTGTCTTTGGAAGCTCAAATAATGGTTAGATCTACAGGTACATTTTCAGGCAAATTAAAAATAATATGAAAAATACTTAAAACAAAAGAAGATAGAAAAAATATATAGATATAAGTCATGTGAGGATAGCATCAAAAAGAGGAAACCCTGTGTGAAGAAACAGACTTGATGTGTTCTGTCATCATCAGTCAGCCAATCAAACAATCAATCTTCATGAGGCAGGTCAAGGTTGATAAACAGCCGGCTGTTAATGTGACATAACGTCCTGACGCTGAGACCGAACAAACATTACTGACTGTTGAAAACTGTGTCAGCGTGTCTGTGTGATATTGCTGCATTCAGTGATTTTGAAACATTGAAACATTTCTACCATATCACGTTGTTTACTGTAAGAACAGCAAAGTCACTGTTTGACATTTAGACTTCATCCACAAGTTGCAGTTTTGGTGCAAGTCTGTCACCTAATGTATCCTCTCAAACACTCAACTCGACTCAAATACAAAATACTCCAATATGGACCATATATTAACTTCTCAAAGCACTAAAGCATCATAATCTTAATCTTTGGTGTTCATTTGTACTTTCACTATGTTCCAAACACAATTTTCATCTAAAAATGGAAAAAAAGAAGGTTAAATTTACTTGAGTGGCAACAATAAGTCAATCGTCAGAAAATGAATTGGTTAATTGGTTAAAATGTTCCAGCTCCTTAAATGTGAAGATTTGCTTAATATCTTCATTTTAAGAGACAGAACAACATGTCATGGACTAAATGATTAATTGGTATTAATCAAAAATAACCTGCAGTTTAATCAATAATTAAAATCATTGTTGGTTGCAACCTTAAAATTGAATTCTTCTCTTTAGGGTCAGATCTGATGAATTCTAACGATTTAATTGAGTTACTGGATACAAATACCACTGACTAATTTTAAAAAGCAATTATTTATATCAGATACCTAAAGTCAACACTTCCGAAAAAAGAAAAAAAAACAAACATTGTATTGCTCAAATTGTGCAATTTAAACATTTGAAATAGCCTAAATGTCTCTAAATGATTCTTTGAGGATTTTGTGTTATTGTATCTACTTGTACGGCCGTCAGTACTAAAGCTGAAGTATTGAAATAACTTGAAGTGGGAGTTGAAATAGAAGCTCTGAATAAAGTTGAAGTGGAAGCAGTGAAAAAAGCTGAATTGGCTCATGAAATGAAATGAAAGCAAAAACAATGTAGTGTCAGATGAAATGCAGGTACTTAAAAGTTGAAGTGGCAGTTATATTAAAAGTGCTGAAAGCACCTAGAGTTTCAGTTGAAGTGCCCGTTAAAGCAAAGTTAAAGTGTTGAATACAGTTGAAGTGTCACTGACAAAAGAGTTGGAAGTGGGTTTTTTTTCTTCAAACAATTGGTGATATTAATATCTGTACTCTCATCTAAAAATGATAGTTTCTTTGGCATGTGGATCATACTGAGCTCAGGGAACAGGAAACATTTGATAAGTGATACAGACACCTTTCAAAACTGCGAGCCGAGCGTATTTGATAGTTGTGCTGTCTCAGTTTAACAGTAAAGACATAAAACTGAGGTCACGGCCGTTTAATTGAAAGATGAACTTGCACCCGAAACCTTTTATTTGTTTATTGCGCCCGTTAAACTCACATCCTTTTTGTTTTTGGCACGTGATAACTCACAACTTCCGTTAAGACTCATTTTAGTTCACACAATCCTCCTGCCAGATTGATTATATGATGGTGCAAAGTGCCAGAAGATTCAGTCAGTATAAGGTAACAGTTTGATTTGATAATCCTGACAATAGCTGATTCATGGTTATATAAGAAACTGTTTTATTTCACAGTGGTTGGCATTTTGACTGCCAACCACTGTGAATGTGTGTTCATAATAGCAGGAAACATTAATAACGCCCCATGTACTTAGTATAATATATAATAAGAAGAGCTCGGCATTAACACGTTCATAGTTGGTGGTCCAACTCCCAACGTGCAGGATTACAGACACTTCAGAGTGTTTTAAACAATCTTTTTGCAAGCTCACCCAATGATCTCAGCTCGTCAAATGATCACAAACACTCACAAACTGGCTTCAATCATCATTTATATTGTTTGACGTTTTTTAAATTGAGGTTCATGGCAGTTACATTAAAAAAAAACAACTTTTTTTGGACTCAGTAACACAAAATCAAAGTGTTCCTTTCACCAATTTTTAACAACTATACGAGCAGAAATCTATCAGAAGAGGAGACAGACTAGTTAATACACCAACAGGAGCAGGAAATGCAAGTCTTGTATTTTATAAATTTGCCGATTCAAATAAGAAAAAAAACATCCTAAAAAAGCGCTTCGTTTGGGGGGAAAAATGGAAGAAACCTCAAGAAGGGCTACAGAGGAAGGATATCAATATTGTATTGATATCACTGATCTTTTTTATTTTCCTCTCTACTCTTTACAGAGAATTTGCACCTCGCTGGAAACGTATCAAACGGCACCAACATCCCTCTACGCTCCATCGACATCCCCAACCAGAGACTTTACCGTGGCCCCCTCCACTGCATCAGCAGCATCCTGCAGACCGAGGGCCTCCAGGGTTTGTACAGGGGGGCCGGTGCTATGATCCTGAGGGACGTTCCTGGATACATACTCTACTTCATCCCTTACGCCATCTTCCGTGACCTGCTGAAGTCCGATGAAACATCAAACCCCCATCCGTGTTCCATCTGGCTCGCTGGAGGACTGGCAGGTAAATGTGGCTTCATACTAAGATTGTGTTATGAGAGTTTGATTTACCTTAAGTTGGGTTTTCACCCCATTTTGTGCAAGGTCTGCTGTTATGTGGTCAGGAATCCAAAAAGGGAACCTTCAGGAACATTGTGCACATCTTGAAATATTACAGGTTGTCTGTCTCTGCTGTGTGCTTCTTAAATATGTGTGGATGTTTTTTATTCACTGGTTACCTCCTCATCTATGGCTCATCAAGTTGAATGTTGGGTTATGAGGAAGGAACTTAACCAGCTGAGGATTAAATTGGTGTTTTTTCTTCTTTGGGTTGTTTCCAGAAACCAGTTACATAACTGTACTTCCCAAGATTCAACTTTTAACCTGTGCAGAGTAATGTTGTAATACTTCCCTGATATTTATGAGTCACTGCTGATTTTTTCCTTGAAAGAACCAATTCACCAACTTTAACCCTTATCTGTAGCTTTCTGAATTAGGGATATAGTTTGAGAAATGTTTGCAGTTGTTGTTCTTGGTGTCTCTAGGTTTCATCAGTGCTGTGGTTTGACGTGTTTGGGGGGTTGAGGAAGAACTACAGGCCATTTCAGCCGGGACATCTAATCTGTACCTCATGGTAGCCAGTGAGCATGCAGCTCAACAAAAACAAAAATGTATTGTTCTCCCATCCCAAAATATGAGTGCAGATGATGTAACTGGTATTTTATCCAGAACCTGAGCTGCAAGAAGCTTGTGCGCAATGCATGCATGCGGCTCCACAAACAAAAAAAACGTATTAATATGGCATGCACTGAGGAATTTATAGCTTCATTTGACTACATTTACCATCAACTCTGCACATCCTCATGAAACGTTACAAAGTTTCCCTTGAACACATTGTTGGAGTTGATGTGTGTTTCATTGCACATAGAGTGTACAATGTAAATTCATCATGATTACAGAGTAGATTTGGAGTTCATTCATTCTTGAAATCGCTCCATGGACTGAGCTTCCACAACGTACCCATTAAAATTTCACTCTATGCAAACATATGATATATGTCATCAGATTAAAAGAGGTTTAATGTATGTGAAAACTCATTGTTGAGCGTGCTACTGAATGGATGAAATGAGTGCTTAAAAGACAATATCTGCTTGCATATTGTATCTATCTTCAGTAATACTCCTCTAGAATGGTGTAAAGGTAGAGAGAGGGCCAAGACATAGTGGTTGTCAAACACAGGGATCAGAGTGTTGCACTAAGTTGTACACACCAACAGTGATAAATAGCTATGTTAACAGTGGAAAAAAGACAGCTGCAGAGTTTACTTTCTGTCTCTCCTCCACACAGATGGTCAGTCACTGCATTAAATGGGTGTGGACGTCAGATTATCATTTTTTGGAAAGTTAAAGATATTGTCGGACGCAGCCTCCTCAATTCTGACATATTACAGTTGTGAGTTAAAATAAGTTTCCGTATCTGTTTGACCATCTGACAAACTCTTCTGATAGAGTACGCTGGCACCTTATATAATAGTTTCCTCTTCTATTTCAATGTAGCTCTCTTGTCCAGTCTGTTCAGCAACTGAGCCAGCAGCACACTTCCACCTAAATCAGTTTGGCAACAACATTTTCCGATAAGGCACCAGAATACTAACTGAGAATCCAGGAACATTTGTTTAATGGCAATTTGTAAGTTTCAGTTCACCTGAAATAGAAATTAAGTACATGAATCACCAGATACCCTGAAAGTCGACATAGTACATGAACACAACTACTCATATTTTTTAAAAGAAACAAAAATAAATAAGGTTTATTGTAAATTGGCAGTGTGGTGGCCAGTCTTTACACATTGCCAGTTCATTTTGGTCCTTCACCTGCTGCTTTGCCAATGAGAAAACACCAAATTGATTTAAATGTGAGTGTATATTCAGCCAAGACTGCACTTAAGCAATGCACAGTATATGCCCAGAAATGGACTGGTTTAGTAAGAAATGATGTACTTGTAAGTAGAGTAATCACTCTTTGACTTTTCCTTGTAGTAACAAACCTATTTGCTATCGTTTTACAACCCAGAGCAGTCCTGATCTGCTCAGTCGGGAGTGTGTGCAGTTTGTTTGTGCAGGCAAACCTTTTTATTGACGTCTGTGTGCTGTCTTTACTGCATTATGTGTGTCAGTTAATTTTTATTGGTTAATGAAACACATTGCAACAAATACAAGTGACCTCAATTTCACCTGAATCAGTAGTGTTGCTGGTTTATTAGTGTGAAGGTCTCATTCAAGGACTGAATAATTACAAGCAATCGTAAACCAATCGTCATCTGTGAACACGTGGAGGCTCAAACTCTAGAAATCAGGATGCAGCAAACAGATTTTGGAAGTAAAATGTCCTCAAATTGCATTGAAATGTAGAGCAGGACATGGTGTGTGAACGTACAGCCAACCACAGGGTCAGTTTGAGATGTGTGTGCAGTGGATAAACACTGTAAGGCCTGTGGATCCTGATTTGGGATTTGTATGGTCTCAGAGGTGTTGAGTATACTTCCAGATGCAGATGCAATCAGCTGTGTTTCTATAAATCATGTCATCAAGTTTAGTTTGCCATCAGGCCTGAATGTGACCCAGCTGGTGCCAAAGTGAACCATACAACCCTGAAAAACGTCCAAAATAAACAGTGGCTGTTCTACAAGGGTACAAACTGTGGTATTTTAGAGCAGCCTTACTTATTAATACATGAGTCATCACACTCACAGAAAAGCTTATTAACTTCATAGTTTAAGCCTTTAATGCAGATGAGTTGGACACACTAAGTTAACTTATCCATGTTTTGTTTTTTTTTCCATTTTGATGGTCCCAATCTCCAGATAATAGACTGACTTGTAGTATAAAATGTATCAGCTGAGAAACAACTTCAAATACCACTGCTGGCTTTTGTATTTTAACTTCAGTGCTGGTACTTTTCCACCTTGTTAGCTTTCAGAATGGATATATGACTTCACAGGTTTTATGAGATCACCTAAATGTACCATTATTTTCCATGAGGTTGGATCTATGTTTAGGTTCATCTGACTTCAGGTTCTCTGAATGATCCACAAATTGGCTAAATTGGAACGTTTAACTCTATGGTCTTATTTAGGGAAAAATAACAAACACTTACAGAAACATTAAGATGAGCCCTGACTTTCTGAGCACAGATTTCATGTTATTTGCCATATCTTTGTACACAGTAATGTACTTTAATAGTCACATGTTGTTGCTGGATTGTGCCCCTGTTTAATATCCAGTGCCATTTGTACTTTTCCATGTTAGATTCCAGTTATCTGACTTTCTGAATCACCCAGAATGCAGCTTTCATAGCAATGTGTCTCACATTTTTTTCCCTCTACTTCAGGGTCCATCTCTTGGGTCACTGCAACACCAGCTGACGTGGTGAAGAGTCGAATGCAGGCGGACGCTCATTTGCAGAGGAAGTACAAGGGAATCCTACACTGCATCATCCACAGTTACAAGACAGAGGGAGCTCAGGTGAGCTGCATGACTTGACAACCTGGAGAAAAGTTAGTTTAGTTTACAGCAGCCATAAAAGAGCTTATCACAAATAACATCCTGTCAAGAATGAGTGATCTGAATTATGAGCGTCTTTCCCCCCTGACAGCTGATATGTGTAGGGGAAATCTAAACAATTACAGGGTTGATCTAATGAATGAATAGTGCATTGTGTTAAAAAAAGGAGTTTTCTTTTTAGTTGCAGTTTGCCAAATGACAAAAAGCGGATGAATAGAAAGTGAATAGCAAAAGAAGCCCTCAGTAAGGAAGCAAATATTTGCCCCAGATTTACAAACCAAACCAGGAGCAAAACGACATTTGAGGAAAAAGAAAAAGAAAAAAGAAAAATCATTCAGCATGTTAAATTTAGAGGTTTTATCAGCTTGTTTAACTTACAGCTGCTAAACAGGCTGTAAATGTCATTGTCAGTCGTTAACATGTCTTCTAAACTGAGTAGAAAACACCCTTTTAATTTCTGTATTTTAAACAGTAGTGGGGAGTAACACATGTATTATAAAGTATCTTATACAGTAACTAACCCCAGTAACACTCAGTTTCTTGTTCACTTGGAGTTGGCGTGCCCACTCCTACTGGGATTAATAGGGTGTTGATATCAGTGTGGTCTCTGACGTCAGCCCACAGACACTCGGGAGGAGGAGAAATGTGACTAGCTGTAAATCCAAAGTTGTGTTGTAGCGTAGCCGGCTTTCTGACATTAGTCACATGCAGACACGCCTATATTCAGCAGTTACCTGACACCAATTTACTCACAGTTGGAGGGTGTGTGAGTTGTGCAGCTGACGTCGAGACTGTTTCCTGCATGCTTGTTAAATCACCTCATTTACTATCTCTACACTTAGTTACTTTACACTTAAACATTTTTTTTGAGCTGCAAACTAAACTATAAGACTAAGACAGGACATCAAATTAATACAAATCAGCATTTTAATGGGTTGAAAATAGCTCCACACATGAGCTGCTGTTTTAATTCAGTCCTGAACCTTAACAAGGCCAAAGAGTCGATTGTTTGGGACTTATCTATGTCGCTACACCCTGACACTCCCCCAGACATACACACCTCAGAGAACCTCTCCTAACAAAGCCGTTGGCTCAGATACTGCACGGTTACCACAGAAACTTTAACAAAGGACCATAAATGAGTTTCTAATAACGGTCAAAGCTCCGGCGGACTCTGTGTGTTTCCAGCAGCTGCTCATGACTGGTTAGCTCCAACAGCTCTACATCACTGTTCATGCTACACTGAGCGGTGGTCACACAATGTCCCCTTATCTCCCATGTCACACACAGTAGCCATGTAGCTTTCTCCTGTCCAGATCTCTGCTGCATTTCTTAAATATTCGGGTGGTGACGAAACAAGTATAATTTGGGTGTGTAGTCACTCTTTAAAAAAGTTAAATGTTGCAGCAAGTGTGGAGGATTATGAGTTGTTTAAAGGCAACTTTAAACAATGGATGGAGCCAACGGCTGAGTATTTAAAGTAACAATCTATCCATCAAACTTTGTTTATACAGGACTTTTCATACAGTTTAATGTAGTTCAAAGCAGAAGTGTAGACTAAGGACAACATAAAGGAAAATACCAAAGAACAAATTTAAAAGAAAACCAACTAGTAATAATGCTATACTTTTGCTGCTGGTTAAAGTAAAGTAATATAATTACTCTTTCAATGGGTAATGAACTGATTCTAAAGCCTGTAAAAATACAAATGAAAGACTTCCCCAGGGTTGCCCTACTAGCTGCTGTAAATAAAACAGCTGGTTTAATCATTCAGAGGTGAAACCCTAAACAGCGTAACTGGGACGAGAGTCAAACTGCTTTCTGAGAACTTTAATACCCTGAAGTGTTGTGATCCACTTGAGTCTGTGGGTGAATGAAAGCTCAGCATCCAGACCAGCCTTCTCTGGTCAAAACACACTTTAGATTTCCACTGATATGAGAGGAACAGAGAAAAGGTTTCATTTAATGTGGAATAGTGTAATTTATAGGAAAAGGTGGATTGTTTAAAAACTGATAAATAGAGTTACATTATAATAAAATATCTCATCCAGAGTTATGAAGTAGTTTTGATCTATCAGCAGAAATAAGATTATAGCTGTAAGCTGTTATATGAAACTACAGACAGCTGATTTGTGACCTTGTAAAGATTTAGTGGGGGTTACGTCAGCTGAACCGTTACGACATGATTGTCTTAATCCTTTCCCAAATCAACACATCTTCTGCCAAAAGCAGCATCCTGACGTCAGAGTTCATAATGTTCTTGATGTCAAAGGTTGCAAAAAGTAGACAAACTATTCAGGCTTCCAACACGGAGAAGCGTCTGTTTAACAAAACAGCCATGTGATCAATAACAAAAGGTCAGTGGCATTCCACGAAATTGGACTGGACTGCACATGTGAACCTGATGATCACAGATCAATGAGCCAGGTTATTACAGGATACTGTCCTCGAAAGCTAAATCAGATAGGACACTGTGCTCCCTGTGCACTGTGGCCTTTTTTTTGTTTAATGTCAGACTATAAAATGCTCTTCTTTAGTTTTGATAAAATGCAAATAAAATCCTAGTTATAAAAAAAGTGTGCAATATCTGAGATTAAAGTTTGATACAGTAAGATAAAGTCAGAAAAACCTCCAGCTGCAACTAACGATTATTTTCATTGTCGATTAACCTGTCAATTATTTTCTCAAATAATCAATTAGATGTTTGGGTCAGAAAATGATGAAATAGTGTAAGGAAAGAAGGACAGAGGAAAGAAGGAAGGGAGGAAGGAAGGACGGAGGAAAGAAGAAAGGAAGGAGGGAAGGAAGGAAGTAGGAAAGGAAAGAAGCAAGGGAGGGAGGGAGGAAGGAAGGATGGAAGGGAGGAAGGATGAAGGAAGGAAAGGAGGAAGGAAGGAAGGTAGGAGGGAGGAAAGAAGGAAGGAGGGAGGGAGAAAGGAAAAGAGGAAGGAAGGAAAGAAGGACAGAGGAAGGAAGGACGGAGGAAAGAAGGATGGAAGGAAGGACGGAGGAAAGAAGGAAGGAAGGAAGGTAGGAGGGAGGGAGAAAGGAAATAAGGAAGGAAGGAAAGAAGGACAGAGGAAAGAAGGACGGGAGGAAGGGAGGAAAGAAAGAGAAAGGAGGGAGGGAGGAAGGACAGACAGAAGGAAGGAAAGAATGAACAGTCAAAACAGACGGGGTCAAATATGACCCGGGAGGAGGACACAAAGGTTAATATAATTATTAATATAATCGATTGACTAATTGTTGCAGCTCTTATTGCAATTATTTCATTTCATCCTCAGCTTGCAGTTTTTGAACTCAACTGTCACTTTCACCTGTTACAATGCCAAAAATCAATGACGCAAGACTGAAGTTAATGCCAAAAGTAACTTGCCAAATTAAACGAACATGGATGTCATTAATGATGTAAGAAAGGCGTTACTCCACAATTATGGATGGGTGGTTTCCTTTTTGTAGTCCATTAAGTCCTGGACCCAGCTTCAGGAGTCAAAGTCTTCCAGTTAAACATTGCGTATGATTCTGACTCAGGCATTATTGTGAAATATGCTCATTTGCTTCCTTGAAATATGAAACTAGGAGCAGGAAGTGATTATCTTATCTTGGCTTAGCATAAAGAGAGGAAGAGCGGGAAACTGCTCTGCCCAAGGTTTAAAAGGTGCCTACCAGATTATTTATTCTGTACACAAAAAGGAAAGCACAAAGTATGAAAAATAAGGTGTGCAAAAATCAATATAATACAGCTGTTATTTCATGTGTTTGATATAAGTGATGAACATTTAATATCTTGTGCTAATTTTGTATGCAAGTCATAAACATCTGCCTAAATCTCTAAAACTCTATGTATGTTTCTGTTTGCAGGTTTTCTTCCGTGGAGCATCAGTCAACGCTATTCGAGGCTTCCCGATGAGCGCCACCATGTTCCTGACTTACGAACTCTGCCTCAAGTTCTTCAGGGGTATTTAGGACCAGAAACGATTGTTATGGTAAAAGGAACAACACTCAGTTTTTTGGCAAATGAGCACACAGCAAACAAACCTCAAATTTACGCAAGTTTCTTCCAGACTGTTTTACTAGCTTAGTCAGCAGCTCTTTTGACTTAGCTACTTTTAACTTTAGCTTGTACGTTGCACTGAATGCAGTGTAGCAGTGTTGGCATGCTTCTCTGTAGAGTGATCAAATACTTTAACTCAAATAATACAAATTACGACACCACAGTCATCCACGTGTTAATGGAAAGATCATGTCCATGAAGAACAAGATCTATCCACGTGTATTTAGCATGTTGAGCTACTTCTCCCAAGTTTTAAAGCCCAAACTTTCGAAGGTTGACAACAGGAACAACATTATATAAAGACAGAGTTTGAGACTGGAGTCAAACCAGGAACCTTAACTATTGAAGATTGTCCCTAAAAAGCACTTTTTATGCCAATGCATTTCCATATGATGTTTGATGGCACTTAAACTTAACCAAGTGCTGAGAGATGGTTGCTAGCTAGCATTAACTAGCTAGCATTAACTAGCTAGCATTAACTTGGAAGTAAAAAAAACAACAAAAAACAGAATATGTAATATAATTGTCTGATTTGTTTTGTTCTAGACAATGATATTCATTATTTGTATTTGAATTTGTAGTGTTTGTAAAGCTATGTACAGATGATTTTAAGTAGTAAACAAATTCTGGTTAGAAACTACATCAATCCCTCAATAATCAAAGTGTATTCTTCTGTTTTTTTGCGATAACTTAAGTTACTAAAGTTGAAATATTGTAGGTCAGCTATATAAAAAAAAAAAAGTTTTAGTCAGCATCTCTGTTGCTAGCTTGTGCGTTAGTTCACTGTAATTGAAAACGCCCCTGTTGGTGCTGCCAACACCATAAGCATGATAAGCATGTGATAAGAAAAGCCTGTGAAGGCAAATTCAAGAGAAAGTAGGTGCTCCTCGCTGCAGTTAAAAAGTGTTTGTTGAGATTGAGGCTTGATTGTTTGACTTTGGCTGTTTTACGCTGGAAGGTTGTGAGTATTGTGAAAGTTGCGAGTATCCTCTTGTTAGTTGTTTAGCTGCAAAATATTTCCTGACATAGTAAAATATAGCAAAGCACAATGATAATGAAGCTAAATGTAGATAAATGGATGATTCTGGTGGAATAGCTGAACATTTACTTGATGCCAATTTGCCAAAGAACTTTGTGTGTTTCTTTTTACGGTAGTTTAATGGAAATTAGATTATGGTTTGAGTATGGGATCAGTCTGTCCTGCAGCAGAACTTTACCAGGACAACAGTCACCTGCTCGCACACCTGCAGGTTTTTTCCTGAGAGACCATTATTCTCCTGTGTTCATGTGTGATGAAGAAATACTCAATCATATTTTTATTACACAGCGTCACCCATTAAGCATTGATTTGCAGGTCCAAATAAGTTTAGACATCTAGATTTTAAAATAATGTCAATAGTTTTTTTCTAGACATTGAAACATTGACACATGGAAATGGTCATTTGAGTGCTTTGGAAACAAACCAAACCAAACTAGTTTTAAACTAGCTGTCTGAATGTTGTTTGACCTGCAAATCTTAACATTGGTGCTTATTGTCCATTGACTACATAATTTTGTATTCATTTATTAATAAGAAGGGAGCAGTGCACTTTTATCTGAGAAGAAATACTAATGCTAAAAGCTTGTGTAAAGGATGTGACATTTTCAACACAACTGTGAGTTTAAATTTAACATTTTTGTGGCCTTTTTTGCAGATCTGTTTAAGTTCGCTTTCAGTGTTGATTTTGTTTAGATCAATTTTAAATTTGTATTGTATATAAATTATATATAAAGTTTTATTTTAAATTATATTCCATAATAATTAGTGCATTGGCAAGTGTTAATTTCATTTTTTGGGCATTTTTAATACTCTATAAGCTATAATGAATGTCAGGCTAGTCGCATTAGCAATGAAATGTTTACGTTGTATTGAAAAGTACAGTGTAGTGTTGAAAGTGACTCACCCTTTTGTTCACAACATGAATTGTTGCCTTCCAATGCACATGGACTGTATGTGCATCCCATGTTACCGTCCACTTGTACATATTTGTGTGTTTCTTATATTAAGAAAATTGAGTTTTACAAGTTAATTTTAACTTCACATTAACAAGCTAACTTTGCTTATGCCACTGTTGCATTCATGCATTCTGAGCCATTTCAGTACAGTTATATTATTGCTTTTTTAAAGCTCGCAGCATACATATAGAATCACTAACAACTCAACAGTTATATTGCATTTACACTACTGCAATTAAGTTTCATTCCAAAGGGAAAATTCTTTAAAAAAAACAAACATTTATTCAGTCAAACTCATTACTTTCATGGAAATATAGCACATTTGGGGGAAACACTTAAAATAGACATCATGTCAAAATCTTCCTGTATCAAAAAGTATTTTTTAAAAGAGACAATCATCTGCTATTTTTGAATATATTTCCTAATTTGACCCCGCACATCTTCCCAAAATTAATATATCTAATTTTGAAATGAATACCTTCAAAGAAATGATTTATAGCGATATATTCAATATTGTTTTCTTGTCATGTAAATACTTGTAAATATATAAACTGCCATTCCAGATGGTGGAGAGCCAGAAATTGTCTTATTGTATATAAATAAAGCTTTTAAGAAAGACGTCAGTGACCCTGCTGTTTCTCTAAATCTGCTCTTCTCAGAACTCACGTGGATGTCATGTGAGAACCGCTGCATATAGATAATGTTTTTTGACCAGATAAACAACGATTACGCACGTGACGCTGGAGGTGTTGATTCTAATGAAAGTGGACCTGCCGGGAAGCTTTAGGTAGTGGTAGAAAAACAGGCTGACGTTGGCGCTCTGCCTGCAGACCACTGATAAGAGTCTGAAACTCTGGTCACAGTCATAACTACAGTGGACTATATGCTCTGTTTTGTACTGTAACCTAAACGTGTGATATTAAACAATGACCACTAGATGGCAGCATGTCACAAAGTGTTTTTTTAGTGGTTTCAGGCTGGACATCCACTAGAGTAAAATCTGCCTACAAGAAAATAATATCATTACTTAGCCTTTTTATATTGCATGTTTTAAATGTTAACTTTATTTTCTAATTTACACTTGTTCATTTTAACAGTTTAATTAAGTAATTGTTCTGGTATTTAATGCAGGATATCTACTCCAGCTGTCTGGTGAGGTGTAGGGAAGCTTTCTTTTCA
Organism: Scomber scombrus; assembly: GCF_963691925.1. NCBI lineage: Eukaryota > Metazoa > Chordata > Actinopteri > Scombriformes > Scombridae > Scomber > Scomber scombrus. The sequence goes on along the minus strand of NC_084978.1, from coordinate 3,216,065 downwards.
TGATTAGTCATGGGATCAATTATGCAATTTATTATGTATATATAAAACATATAGACACATTTTACCACTGAATCCAAAAAAAGCAAACCATGTTGAGAAAATGCAGTACTACAACTTGTCCTGGTGATCTCAGAAATTAAGCTGTTTCTGTTGTTATGTGTAGGCATCACAGTGTAACTCTGACCTATGAAGCTGTAACAAACAAAACAGCCTCCATACACAGTTAGATAACCACTCAGTGTACAAAATAATTTACTGTTTTTTTATTATTAATGCATGTAGAAGGTGGACAAATGATCAATATCTACAATACCTGTGGAAAACTACATTTTAATAACTTTGAAGCTTATGAGCCTAACAACTAAAAACTTGATTATTCAGATTGATGCATTTCGGGGGGGTTGATGAAATAAATCTCATGAAATCTTTCAGTATTATTGAAAACATAATTATGTTCTAATTCATAATTAGTCTAAATTATCTTCTAATTATTGAAGGTCTGACTTCTTGTCTATTATTTTGGGGCAAAACATTTTTTTAAGTGTTGGTATGTCACTAATTTCACTGCAGATGTTATGTTTTTAGCTCTGTAAGTTAGCTGGATATCATAAAACTGGACAGATTTCAATGATAGTTGTTGAAAGTCTAAGTTATAAATATGTCTTCAAGACAAAATTGGACAACATAGACATGAAAAAAGGGGCCAGATAGTCACTGGTTGAACAGCTGGTCCAACACTCAAACACTGCAAAATCCTCCACCCTTAAAAACACAATGCATTTACGAGGATAAATGCAGTAAGACAAGTGAGAACTACATTGGCAAAGAGAAACTGTGATAACATAGTCTTTCAGTAACAAGTAAGACTGTTGTCCTAGTAATGACAAATCAACCGAATCCTTCTGTATATGCTGACAATCTCAAGATTAAGTTCAGTCTCTTTAATCACCTCCACAGACGGTTGAGGACATGAGTAAGTCCAGCATGTTGGTATATTTGAGTTTACGTACGGGTGTGAATATGTGTTATCTGAAATGGAAAATAAAAATGAACACAGTAAAGTTATATTAAAATAAAAGTCACTTGTTACAAGTGAGGTAAAATAACTGCCAATGCCAGTATAACACAAGCACAGTTAAATATGCAATATATCAAACCGCCACCAGAGGGCACTCTACATATTTGATAGACAATGACCCATAATGTTTAGACCCAGCAGGTGTCTATTTCCTCAGTATCTGCTGGGCATCAATAAACAGAGCAGCTGTACGGAAAATAATTAGAAAACTCTATTTTTATGATGTTTGCATAGAGTTTCTCCATATAATTTGTATATAGATATCACATTATAAAATTACTCATACCATCATGGAAGATTTTATTTATATTTCCTACTCCTAACTTTCACTAACACAGACAAATTGACAATTTATAAACAATTGAGCCTAACAACAGTTATATATTTTGTTTTTTTAAATCACCAAATGTGTATTCACTGTCGACTACTGAGCTGTATAAAGGTGACTGCCTTTTTTGTATATAACATTATAAATGCCTGTATTCTGCTGCTGCAGTCACTAGCAGTCACTCTTGATGAATATGGGCTAAACAACGGGAGGAGAGAGCGCACTTTAAATGTAAATGAGGCTCTCGTGTTGACAGGCGTTCTGATCTGGAGGCCAACAGATCAGCAGCTGGGATTTGGTTTGAGGTTGGGTCAGGCCATAGATCAACTGGGGCTGTAAATTGTCACAGCACCTGGGAGGCTGGCTGCCCCCGTGTCTGACCTTTGATATGTTAATGTACTCAATTTTAATATTTCCTAGAGGGCTAACGGATAAGCCGAGACCAGTACAGTCACACCGTGTCCTCACTAGTACAGATACACCTGAAAATACCTGCAAAAGAATGATTGCTCTGTTCTAATATGCAGCTAATTTTGACTAAAACATATTTCAATCTGGAAAAAGACAACATAAAATATTCTTACTCCACTTCACTCCTATAATCTGCTCTTCAATTCACATCTGTAATTTTTTGTGACCCCTTAAAAACATCACTTTGCCTTCCTTCCTCCGTTGTCAATCTCCTCTCTCTCAGCCTCCTCCGGACCCCCCTCTGTCCACTCCTATTTCTTTTCCTCCCTTTTCCTCCATCCTGCCGTCATTTTAGGGGCTAAAATGTCTGTGATTTTCCTTCCTGGCTGTGTCCCCATGCAGCTGAGGTTCCCACCCCTGCACGCAAAATACAGAGTCCAACACGGAAACACACACACAGGACACATGCTGACTGATGGCTTCAGTTCAACTGTTGAGTGTGGATGCAGCAAAGTCTACAACTAATAATCTAAAATGACCAAACTGCAAATTTAATCATCTTACCTTAAGATTAATTGTTTAAAAGATACTGGCTTCCTTTTTTTTTTTTTTAAGGATGGTGGTCCATCTGTCTCGTAGTAACTTTAACAACATGGCTGACAGTTATCTATATTTCTTACTGTCAATAAATCTCATGTGCAGAGCAAAACCAACAATGAATTGACTTACTTACAAGTAGGGCTGGACAGTATGACCAACACCTCTTATTCCAGTATAGGTAATATCATATCCTGATAATGATATCTATCCTGTTGTAGCACATTTTGCACGGGAGTTGACGAAAATAAACCTGATACATTACTTTAAGTGCAATACAAACTATGCTAATGAAAAGTAAAGAAGTGTAATGTAACAATGTAATCCACACAAAAGATGGACATGGACGTGATTTTGGTTTGGTTCTACCTTTAATGCGTCCAAAGAAGATGATCCTTGATTATTTTGTTGATCCCTGGCCTTTACACCAGCACCTGCACTGGGTAAGATTTACCATCTGCAGAGAATACGGCCAAGCTGAGTTGATAAAAGGAGAAAAAATGAATCAAAATGTCTCAATTTCTTCATGTTTCAATGCACAAATGCATACATGCTGTGAGTCCATTATACTGCAGTGAAATTTCATAAAAACCCAGGTGTTATTGAGTTTTTACAATAGTCTTGTATTGCATCAACAGGATACAAGGCCAATTTAACAAGAAGGAATCAATTGTTATCTCGAAGACGGTTTTATTCTGTATTGAGGCTTGTATCCTAACTTACATTTCACATTTTCCAGTTTTTGCTTTGTTGCTTTGAGCAGAAACACTGGAAATATAATTATAGATATATCCCAAGACACACAGTGCATAAGCTTACAACCACACACACTATTATACAACCTCTCGTCTTGGCATTTACAGTTTCCCTGTTAGATGTGAGCGTTCGCTGAAATAAACAGCTAATCTCTCCCTCTACATGTAAATGCATTGTGTTGAGTTTTCCTCAGGAGACAGAAATACACTAAACCACCTCTCAGCCGTCTGTCATTCAAACCCCTTAACGAGGAAAGTCTACTGGTCTCTGGAAATTACAAACAGCCCACACAAACACGCACACACTAATCTGTCAGGGAGTCTTTCATTCAGGATTTAACAAGACTGTAAAAGAGCAAATCACCGCTGGTAATTCATCGGTTACAAAACACCGATGGCGGAGGCAGCAGCTTCGAGGGGGAGGAGGGAGGTTTGAGGCTGTGGATGACTGCAACAACGAGAGAAGGAGGGTTTAAACTGGACGAACAGTGTGAATGTATTGTATTGTATTTAAATACTACGTTTTTTTGTATTGCACCATTTATATATCCCTGTATTGACCATTAAGGATTCAGTTTGGGATTGTGGGAAGAATGTGGCTATACTACAGTACCTGTAACATGTGTCAATTACATTAATGACTATGTCTTTACATCCCTACAAACACAACAATGCAATAAAATCTAACAACATCCTCTGGCTACCACACTGTGTCAGTAAGAGGGAAAACCTTTTAAAGTTGTTCTCTCTGAATTAAATCATCCAACTTTTATGAGCAATGTTTTCAGAGAAGGTAAAGTTAACTTTTTATAACCCATCATTGTTAATCATATTGACAAAATGTGCACTAAGAACATTTTTCATGTGGATATTACTTCTATATTGATGTGTGGTAACTACATTTATACTAAAAAAATAGTTCAAATGTGAAAGGTAATGAATGCTTTGAGAATTATGACCCAATTCTGCATTTTTCCAAAAACTCTACGAAGCTTTATAGCTATTGTCATCTGGACTTGTATTTGTCAGGTGGACAGAAACAAGTGTTGCTCCATATCTGCTTACTAATCTAACTATTTGATAGAGTGAAATAAGTGAAAATAGTTCAACACCAGTATCTTAAATCCTGCCTTATAAGGAGGATAATAATGAAGACACAATACTAGTTTATGAAGATAGGTAGACTAAAAGTTACTCCAGTGAATAAATAGAATCGTCTAGCTTTTATTAAGCTTTCTTTTTAAATGTTTTCTTTTTAATCTATTTGAACCTTTTATTTACTCCAACTTTTAATACACTTTTCTCTTGTTTCTTTTTATTGTCTCTTATTTATTTTAATATTTTTAAACATTTTTATCATTCTCACTTTCTCTTGTATGCATTGGTCTCATTTTTTTCTTTGTTTGTTTTTATCCTTTATGTTATCCTTTGTCTACACTGTATCCAGATGTTGAATCAAGCAGTTCCTCCTCAAGAGCAGCACAGGTGATTGTAATTGTGCCTCCAGCTAACCTCTGTCAGATATACCATATACCAAAAAAAACAACCTGCATATCATAGTTTAAATTACCCAACATTACCTTTGGTTTACATCAGCACAGAAAATAAACTCACCTGAGAATAATCATCAAAAACACCAAAGTCTGGTCCTCCGTAGCTCCGTAGCCCTCTACTATACGAACATACAGAACCTCTGTCCTCAATAACTTTAACTTCAACTTTTAGTCGTGGTAGAAGTAATTTAATCAGTAAAACAACTTTTTCTTGTCATTCTACTATTCGCTATCTGCTATACCTGACGTTGTTGTTTGTTTGTTTTTCTTCTGTCCTTTCCCCTTTGACCTCATTAATGAACTTCTCTGCAGTCGCCATCTAGCGGACGCTTTGAAAACTGCAACTTCAACCCCACAACTCAATTTGACTGCTTTCTGCAAAATTGATGGTTGTTATACTTTTGTTTTATGTTGGCTATCACTTTTCTTATATCTTATGTTTGTTGTATCCTTTGTTGTTTTGTATGACTTTGTATGAAACAATTGTACATTGTTCTTAATAATGATAAAGGCAGCTGAATCGCTTGTCAAATGTCTTTTAGAACAATCATAGTCATAGAGAAAAAAAGAAATACACTTAGCCTATGTTAAAACTTATGATACTAGGCCCCAGGTAAATAGAGGTTAAAATACATTTTATTTTAGTGCATGTTCAGTTTAAGCATATTTTATTAAGGAAAAATGTGCATATCATACTTTTAGGTCTATCCCTATGTATATATTTTAATTTTAACAATGTTGATTTTTCCATACATTAGGGTAAACTATACAAAGACAATAAAGAGGGCAAAACCTACTCTGCCATAATTAGCACCTGGAATGCAACCTCACATTAGATTATAATGCTGTGCCCCCATGGCCGTGAAGTAAATGACTACTGTAAGCTAATTATACTGTGACAATAATAGCAGGACATTATAACACTATAGCCGACACTATTTACACACATTTCTTGCACTTTTTGCTTTTGTGCTTTTGGAAGTGAAACAACACTCAACTTAAAAACTTTAATTTAACAAAAAAATAAATAATACAGTCCAAAAAGGAACAAATACAAGTAATGTCTGGTAATCAAGCAAATAGTTCTTGTTTAAAAGAAATGTAGACTATACAGGCATTGAAGTAGCATACAAACGAGTAAAATAAAAACACAGGAAGCTTTTTTTATAAACCTATTTTATTAGTGTTATGTATTTAATTTCCAAAAAGAATGATTCAATTCCATTGATGAGACAGTTTTACAGTGATTGGGCTCCACATAGAGTATATGACATGCAATTAAGGAAAAAATAGCATAAGAACTTGTATTTTACATTCTTAACCTCTGCACCCTGAAATTATTTGTACCCTGAATTAAAAAGAAAGACCCTCTTGATTCAATTATATGCACTTTTTTTTCCTTTTTTTTCTTAGAAAAATCCATTCCCTTTCCAGTCATCTATACCTTTTGTGTACACTTTTTATTCATTATTTCCCCATTGTCCTCTCAGTTTTGTTGTTGCCAGTTCCTACTGTGAACCATGGTCCATGTCAATGCCAAATCCCATGCAGGGGACAGACCATCATGTGTCTAACCATGTAGAGTCTAAAGCTGCTTCGCCGGACATTAAAGACAGCTAGCACACTGTACAGGACAAGGTCACATCTTTGCAAACCAGTAAACATTGCCAATTTTTTTATTTTTTTATTTTTTTTTGTTTGGTTGGCACAATTGGCCAGACTAAAGGGACTGTTGCCAGGTGATGAATCCTGGTCTCCACAGGTGTGGCTGAAGGTATTACCTCTAATCCCTTTCAACTTCATCGCATAGAAGGCCGGAGGACAGTAAAAAAATAAACGTAGTTGGTATCGGTGAGTCCTTTGATGCCACAACGGTTGTCAATGTAACATTTTAACATATTCTAGTGCAAATGCCAAACAGACTGGAATGTATTCAAATAGTGTCTCTTCACAGTAACAGTTGTGCTAAAAGCTAACAAGAGCTCACCAACATCTCGACATCCACCGGAGGGAAGGTAATCTTGGTGATACAACAAGCTAAGTACCATGCTGTCTCGGTTACATTTTTTTCAAACGAGCGCAACTTCTACATCTACTGGCAGGTATCAGCAGGGCAGTTACAATAACAGTACGTTTACGTGAAAATGTTACCGAAGAGACAAATGTTATGACATCATCATCACAGCGTTCAGGCAAATCAAATCCAGCCTTGTTTGGAGGTGGAGAAACGATAAAGTTTAAAGGAAAGTTTTTATCTTTAAATGTCCTCCATTTTAATTGCACCGTGCATTTAATTAAGTTATATTTAAAATGTAAACGTTCATGGCATGTCTTTTGCACACTGCCAGTATGGATTCTTTTTTGTGTATATATCATACTAGTCATGAGAAATATCATTAAAGCTAATGGCGAAGCTTTTTGTTTTGGAAGGAATGTACTGTGGTTTTCAACGGCAGTTCCAAGCCAAGCCTGTTTTGTCAGTTATGGGCTCCTGACAACAGAAGATGCTTTGATAATCCAGTCTTTCAGCTGCAAACTCTTGCAGCCTGAGTCCCCCCCTGAAACCATCCCATTGACCGACAACGGAAGTAGCCTTTGAGTTAAGACGTTTTAGAGAAACACCAACCAGGATTTGATGTAGCTGCTTAATGTCTTTGAGGCCTTTCATCTCAAAATCTACACTCGCAGTTTTCATCTCACTCATTCACGCACGTCTAAGTCTTTTCAACTGTTAAAAATATACACTTTTCTATATTCCAAGTAAAATAATCCTCATTGTTAACAACTCCTACTCAGGTTTTACACTATTGTCTATCAAACCAAAAACTGATCTAAACTAAAAAAGCCACAGGGGCGTCTTAGATCAACAAGTCACTCCACAGTTTTTCCACACTGAAGTATCTCATGCAACCAGAAGGAATTAAAAAAACAACACGTCACACCAGGACAAGCACAGATGCGACAGATGAGTTTCCACTAACCTCACAAACAGATGACATGGTAATAGCCCTTTTCAAAGGCAATTCACATGCTGTGACGCCTCGAGACGAGTCCCACTGAGAGACAACTTTACATACAGAGGATGTATGGCTGTAGTTTCCATGAAGGGCCCATGAATTAATAATAGTCCAGGATTTGTGTCCTGTTTTCCATTTCCAGCGAATGGAAATGAAAGCAAGGAAAGCAAGGCTGGAATAAGCTTAATTCGTGCACTGTAGGTGAAACTGGCCTGACCTTAAGGTGCAGGAGGAAATGCGGGAATCCCTATGTTGATGTACTCAATCAAATAAATCAATATGAATCTCCTCATACAACTCAAGCAAAGCACACTACACTTAAATCCATCTCAATATCTGCGCTCAAACCATTTTATGCAGCTAATCCTTTAATGCAGTAATCGAAATTATTATTTTTTTGTTTACAATGATGAGCATTGCAACTGCAGGTTAGTCTCATATATAGAAACATGAGAATTTGCATGATGTCTTCTACATTGAAATCAAAGTGGCAAAAATATTCTAGTACTATAGGTAGATTATCAAAAAAGTTAATATTTTAGATACAGTATCTTTGTCTTTTTTTTAATTGCACGTCCCCCAGTTTCGTTCTAAAACCTTCAAGCCAGTTGTCAATTCGCTTACTTGATGTTTTAAGGCTGTGATCACATAGGATGATTTTTAGCTTTGCTGGCACAAGTTGATCGCTTTGAAAAATGACTGGTTCAGATTACTTTTATCTGGAAAATAAGTTTGAACCAACAGGTGCAGTTTTAGTTATCTGTCTGACTAAATATTGTCAGTACAGGAAGTGCAATACATAGTGTCCACTTTGCAAATGCATCATAGCACACTCTGGATGTGCCATACAGGCATAATGAATAGTCAAGGTATGTGCCAATCCTAATGCTTTTATGGAGTGTTTCCAAACATTGACACAAAACAGGGCAGTGGCACATCCTGTCAACATGCCAAGGTGCCACCAGTGGGTGGATTTACATGGAAAACAACAGGTTTAGGTGTTTCGACAGGTTCATGCATACTTATTTCTACTGCGGGCTGACTGCATTTCACATGGCAAGCAATTGAAACACAGTTTTCTGGCAATGCTCACAGATTAACTTTGTATTTGAGAAGAAGAACAAAGCTCCTGTCTGATCACAGCCTTAAATTGCATCCAAACTCAATTATGTCAGCACACTTAGACAACAAAGAACATCCAACACCCAACAAGCCCATGACACAGCTGATCTCTCTGGATCCAATGCACAGATTCTGTTGCCTGGAGACTCTGACAGAAACAGGAAAATTGTCTATTTTTGTCTTTTGACATTTTGGTGTATTCTCTTCTTTAACAAACATTTGCATGCTTAACATTTGAAAGGAATGTGTTAAGTATTCTTTCTTTTTTTTTGAGACAAGGCACAACTAGGGAGCCACCCTAGCTTACCTGTGCACAAAATAGTTCAAGACACATTTACGTAGTATAAACTAGGACTATATGGATCAACAACATGGTGTCACATCACAGACACGTAGAAAGACACACATATAAACACACTCACATACAGTACACATGTAGTACATTGAGACAGTTAAAACAATGGCTTCTTTTTTCTACATACATTTTTCTTTTTGTGTATACATTAGTATACATGTCTAAAGATAAAAGAATGTTGAGGAATTTCAAACAGATATGCAAATATCTTTCTTTTTTCTTTTTTTTTTTACAGAAAACAAAGATGAGACAATTAACTTTCAATGTATTTTCTTTTTTAGAATTTTAAGTAATTATTGCAATCTAAACAATATGGCTTTGTCTAGTGAAAAGTCCTATCTGAGCTAGAAAATGAGAGAAAGAAAAAACATGTTTTCATAGTGCTTATGACAACTTCATCATTAGTCTTCTTAATTCTTAAAGATATTCTAATTTATAAACTCATGGAACAATGTATTAATCTTACATTGTCGCATAACTAACCACTGAAAAGTCACCGGACTGTTTAGGAACAACCAACATGCTTTGTTTTACTGTTAAATGTCCATATATTAAGGTAGTTTCACTAAATAGAGATTGTTTCCATTTACAGTACATCTACTTAAATGCTATATGACAAATCACTATGATATTTTGTTGGATTAAGAGATGCAAGATGCAGAATATAGTCCGCTCTAAGTGAGCTCTTCAGGCAGTGAGATGCGACAACTCACAAACCAGTTTTCTCAGGCTCAGTCTACAGTTTAGTTATCTAGTTTTATTTAGCCATGGAATACTTTTGAGGAAGTTAGAGAGTATAATTTTAGTTTAGAGGTGGTCTTTGGAATGCATGCACACACTGAATAGGCTGCTGTGTTTCTCCTGCAGGCCTCGCACATATGATAAGTCCGGCATGCACTTCTTTGTTATTGGCGGTGACGAAAGAAATAGTAAGGTCTCACCAGTATTTCTTTGGTCTCGATGTTGATGAATTCAAACTTCGGTCAGGGAAACCATGCATTAAAAGATGAGGGGAAAGGTTAGCTCAGTTGGAATGTAAATTTGGCTGTGTTTGCACCTGGCATGAAAAATGCATCTTGGGTGATCCTATCAGTGGACAGCTCTAAGTACAGGTGTGATGCACTGAGGATGCATTGAGATCCAATCACTCAGACCACATTTAGAGGTGTATGCAATGTGTCATGGTCCAACTGACATCCTCTTCACAAGCGGAAGTACGTACTTATTTGTGTGCCAATGATGTCTTATTACAGTGTGGAATGAAAAGAAGAAGCCACAACAGGCAAAATTGATTAATTGTCAATATTTCTAAATTCCTGTGCAGACTAGGTACCTCCCTGTTTAACCTCTGCAGGTTAAAAACAACAAGGCAAATGGAAATGATGTAGGTGTTTATTTGCATATAGTGTGGGGAAGTGAGATCCGATCACAAATGATCGTTCTAATGCCGAGTGTGAGCAGATGTACTTAGAGCTGTTCACTTGTAATCAGATCACCCAAGACGCTTTTGATTGCCAGATGTGAGCAGGGCCTGTGTGAATTACAGCATAATTTCACAGTTGCATGAAAATAACTCGGCAGCACATTCACAAACAGCAAAATTTAAAGTAAGTAAAAAAAGACAGACATTGCCTGGCGTTTGCATTCACGTGTGAAGTGGTGAAAAAGAAAAGAATATCTGAATAAATACTTTAAATAAAGAGCCACTTGATAACAATCAGGTAACCCACTTTGAACCAGTCATGGATGACAGGAAATGACAACATGTACAGTACCGGCTACCCCCACTGTTTCCCAGTGGTCGATGTTTTGATTGTCTATGGGGACCACGCTACCAAAAATCATGACAACTTGGCTTGACCTTTATGCTGAGCTGTATTTGTTAACAAAATTGTGACCATTTTGAAAATTAGATTCTAAAAAGGTAAAAAGAGTTGTGTTTTCTTGCATGAATGACACCTTGAGTGAAGTAAAGCAAACTATAGTCTAAAATCCCTTTTTGATTGAACATATGAAGATCTTAAATTGTACTTTTCCAGCATAATGGCAGTCTAACTAGCTGATAGGGAAAGAGAGTCTAGCGTTTGAAAAACTAGAGGCGGAAGTAGGACGAAAAAACTTTTTCTTCAGCAAACAGCTCTTCGGAAGCTCATAGCAGTGAATTACTTTGTTAAGAAGTTGGTTGGACTGTTAGGCCTTCAAAACGTCAACATCAAGGATTTCCAAAATTGGTTGATATGAACAACAGCTTCTGGAAACCCCAGAAAATTCCAACAAGCAAACCTTATATCAAATACATTATTCCAAAAGTGTCCTATATTGTATGCCTACATGTTACCAACAACTGTACACCTGTTTCACTCAAAATGAAACCCTCATTTACAATTCCTCTGCTAGAGGAGATGATATGAAGGCACGTCCTAAAAACTGAAATGCTGATTTGTTTTTTGTTTTTTTTTATATAAAGACCTCCATCAGGCTCATAAAAGTAGAAAACACCCACTGAAATAAAACGAAACATGCTCCATCTACTGGAAAACATGGAGGCAGTGCCATTTGGAAAAAAAAACAACATAGTAGCAAGAGGACATGTTCCTAAGCGTCCACTGCCCTTCTTTAAAAGGGAATACTGTTCTCCATTGGTCACCATTGCCTGGCCACAGATGGTGGCCAACCAATCAAAATGTCTGATCTTGGTGGGTGTAAAAATAACAGCAAGAAAAGGACACAAAAATACTAATTGTAAGAAATGTGCTAAGTGGCAGTTGAAAGGTTGAACGGCAATAGTGGCAAATAAAAGGGGGAAGATTGACGCAATTGTCGAGGAGTAGAAAACAAAGTAAACATTTTCTAGAAAGGCAGTGTGTAGCCTCTAACAGTTTGGCAAGAACCCCCCACCCGAATATTTATCTCAATCCCTACTTGCTTAAAAATACCCCAGCCAGTTCCCCACCAGTCTTTCTTCTCCACATCCCTGCAACACTCAAAGTTCGCTCAACCCTTTCCACAAAGATCCCCTCCTCCCTTTTGCCCCGCAGCCTAGCCCAGGCCAGACCGGACCCTGAATTTAGGGTTCGTTTGATTGGTGGTTTTTCTTTTACTTCTTGAACATATCCTGTAGAGGTCCGGGCAGAAACTTGAGGACAGTGTCGAGGATGCTCTCCTCATCTTCCTCGTCGTCGTCTCCGCAGCCCCGAGGGATCGCCTTCTTCGGACGTGTCAGTGACCCTTCGCAGGCCTGCTCCATAGCCGCTTTCTCCTCTGCCTCCTTCTCCTCCTTCTTCTTCAGTCCGTACTGAACAGACAGAGAACAGGTGGTGAAAAGAAGAAGAAAAGTAGGTTGAATGAGAAGTTTGGTACAGAGGTTAAACCTGCATTAACAGATTATTTTTCTCCTTGTTTTTTTAGCAGAAACACGCAGTGAACTCAGCTTTTAAGTTGATATATTGAACGTGTTGGCAAACTGTTGCTTATTTCCACATCCAACAGTTACCTAGCAACATTAGCATTCATTTGGAGTCGTGTCTCTGTCCACCTGCTGAATGTAAATCCAATATTCATTCTTTATGAGCTCTGTTTTTGCTCCTTACCAACTCCTGAGGGAAATATCCGGCTCTTTTGCTGCTAAATGCTCCACTATGTTCATCAGCTAATCTACAGCCTTGCAGTGAGCTGAAACTCACAATAAGGCTCCGTAAAGCCTTGGGGAGCAGCAGAGTGGTTTATAATTCTCTGTAGGTTCATCACTGCAACCATGATCATGAAATTACACACTGTTATTAGATGCACTGTTATAAAATATTGAATAGCATCTTCTATATTAAAAGAAATAGCAAGAATGTACCTTAATATTACTAGTTCAAATGTTCTTTTAAATCAGACATCAATAAAACACTGAATGCTTGTAAAAATGTGTCATGAACATGTTATGTTTGTTAGCATGTTAGAATATCTGCACCAGTTTTTTCTTTTTTAATTGTGACGGTACATCTGATCAGAGGGCTTGACAAGTTAGCAACACTTTTAGCCTCTTTAAGCTCATCACTCTCATCAATCTTATTTCAAGCAGCAACAAGCAGGTGTTTTTAGCAAGCTCTGATAAAGCACAGTACCCAGCACCGCACAACAGACAGATAAAAAGGTTGTGAAGAAAGTGGAACATCTAGTAGCTAAAGAGCCAGGTATTTCCCTCAGGAGTTCATGGAGTCCAAACCAGAGCTAAAGGATGGTGAATTACTTTCATCAGGTGGACATAAGCGTCACTCCAATTGGATAATAATTATTGCTCTGTGTGTTTTGAATGTGTCATTAGGCAGTTGTTGTCCTTTAGAAGTGAGGGTTAGGGTTAGGTTATGTTTTTGAGTTCCTATGTTCCCTAGTAGCCATTGGTATTGATGAGTTTCTAACAGCCTCTAACCTAATACGTCTAAAGATGATGGTCTAAACATGTAGTGGTGAGCTAAAAATGGATAAAATGAAGACAATGATCAGACTTCTGGTTTTGATGTCTTCAACAGCAGCTCAACATGCTTTGACAACATGAAAATCTTGATTTCGTGGGTATAATACATCCAATAATCTGCAATGCTGAAACACCCAATCACCAATCAGGTTCTTCTTTATACCTGATCGATCACCAGAGGGGTAAGGTCTGTTGTGATCGGCTATTGTTGGAGGAACATCTTGTATTACTGATGCATTTGTGTCAGGATATAACATCAAACCGGGGCAGTGTGTCCGTACCTTGTCCCTAATGGTCTGTCGTACTTTTTCCCTCTCGGCCTCCATGCGGGTGTGTTTGGCCTTCCTCTCCTCCTCCTGCTGCCTGAGCGCCTCCTGCCGCTCCTCCTCCTTCTTGGCTGCATCTGGGTCTTTCTCCTCCTCTCCACCCAGCATCTTACCCATGTCTTTGGTGGCCCCTGGACAGAAAACAGAATGATAGAGGTAAGTCAGGACTGTTTTACAACATTTACGATCCCGAAAATAAATGCTGGAAATGATTAAATGTTAAATATAAGCTACAGTTAGACAGCTGGACATTCACTTTTGAATTCAAATGTACTTTTAGAGAACACAGAATTGTTGTTCTTTCTGTAACATTAAAAGGTACAATGGTACCACCATTGGTATTTGTTCTATACACATCTCTCATTAAGGTAGGTATAATAATTGATGTGGCAATATGCTACAATCTTGACTAACACCGGTGATCCACTGGAACACATACTATATATAGGATAATAGACAATCGCTTCTTTTTAGTTAAGACTTTTTAACTGTTGCTTTCTGACAGTCCAGCCTTTCCCTAGAAGCGCGAAGGCCTCAGACTCTATTGATTGAAGTTGGAGATACCTTGTTTAATTTCAACAGACTATACAACTCAATGAAGCTGGTATTGCAATAAGTGTATCAGTATATTGATTAATTATTCAGAACTTTCTTAAATAACCAGTTCTCCATGTTACACTATCCCGAGATCATTGAACAGTGTGGAGCAGCTGTGGGTGTTGTTCTCAGATGTAGCTACTTCATTTCCCACAGGCAGAATTGGTTATCTAAAAGTGATGTAATCAAACTCAAGCGTTGGTTTTGTCCAAAGAACAAACATGAAAAGTGATTCCTCCTGTTTAAAATCAATTTTATGTTACATAAATCATGGGATAAAGTTGTAAAACTAAGATGTTGCAATTCACTTTTACTTCTGTCCTTCCTTTTTAACTTTAGTTTTAGCAGACAAAACCAAATTCATATGAATAAGAAGACATTCAAAATACTGCATGTCTGCCATAAAACACTGTGCATTAGCAGTTCTGAGGATTATGTGACTACGGGGTTCCCTGAAAGTCCTCAAGACATCTTTGAAAACAAGGAGGAAGAAAAAGAGCCAGCTGGAAAAGCTTCAAAGAGCCACTGAGATAGAGGAAGACACATTTTTTCCATCCGGAGTCGGCCATCTGTCAGCCCAACCTGTACCTCCACATGTATTGTATTTTCTGTCGTAAGTCAATTGATGGCAGTGCAGTAGTGCTCTTGCCTTGGAACAAACTTTTAAATTAAGCCTTGTAGATCTAATATGAATGAAGATTCAGTAACTTGATTGCTTATTTCTCCCCTTAAATTTATTCAGTAGCAGATTTTGGTGGACCCAAAGTGAAATTAGTGAAAGTTTACATACAGAACCGGGGGCCCCAGGAGGGAGGTCTGCAGTTGGACCCGTCTCTAAAGGATATTTTGGGTTTGCAGTGTTTTAAGACTGTCTTAACCCTCCTGTTCTCCTCAAGTCAAGGAAGGAAGGGAGGAAGAAGGAAGAAAGGGAGGGAGGAAGGAAGGAAAGGAGAGAGGAAGGAAGGAAGGAAGGAAAGGAAGAAAGAAGGGAGGATGGAAGGGAGGAAGGAAGGAAGGAAGTAAAGGAGGGAGGAAGGAAGGAAGGAAAGAGAGAAGGAGGGAGGGAGGAAGGACAGATGGAAGGAAGGAAGGGAGGAGGGAGGGTGGATAGAAGGAAGGGAGGAAAGGAAAGAAGGAAGGGAGGAAGGAAAGGAAGGAAGGAAGGACAGAGGAAAGAAGGAAGGGAGGAAGGTAGGAAGGAAGAAAGGAGGGAATGAAAGAAGGAAGGAGGGAGGAAGGAAGAAAGGAAGGAAGGAGGGAGGGAAGGAAAGAAGGAGGGAGGGAGGAACGAGGAAGGGAGGAAGGAAGGAAGGAAGAAAGGAAGGAAGAAGGGAAGGAAAGGAGAAAGGGGGATGGAGGAAGGAAAGAAGGAACAGTCAAAACAGAAAGGGTCAATTTGACCCAGGAGGACGACACAAAGGTTAAAACAGCAGCCGAGTCCATATAAACACTGAAAGAGGATTTCCTCATTGTAATCATTCCTCTTGTTCATACTGTTCTTCAAATGTGCTTTTCATGTAAGTGATTCCTTTACTGGATGTTTTGGGGTTGCATGCCTTGCACAAAGGCACCTCTGGTTCAGTTTCATCCGCACTTTTTCTGCCTCTGCTCGCCTCTTTATCTGTGACCGAAGCTGCTATCTGGACGTGAAAGCGACTCCCTCAGGCCTATCGATACTGCTGTTGTTACCACAGTCTGATCGATAGTAAATACAGGACCACCTGAGAGTGTATGAATTATGGATCCTCCAGCAGAGAGAAAACTTAATCTGGGTATTGATCTGCCTCTCAGGCGCTGGTGGAAGGAGAGCTTTGCTGGTGGCCTGGTTTGCCATCTAGAGCTTTTATTTAACCAGAGCCAGAATACTGACCTAATATGGTTCACCACTGAGGAGATCATTGGCGGAAAAGCAAGGGTGTAAACAATCGAAGCTGTGTATTTTTGCAGTGCATTGAAGATTAAATGTCTTGAAACATAAATTAAAACACTAGTTTTTTAGCTGCTTGACATTTTTTTATATCCAGCTACTGCTTCTATTGTAAAGTCATTAGTTCTTCACTGAGGCCCTGGATGTGTTAGCACGCTTGTTAAACTGTGTAGAATACATGCCAAATACTTATTAAAGTTATTAAAGGGTTATTCAAGTAAATTACACTGATGACTTGTATTTTTAATCTGCTGAACTCGTCTTGTTCCTTCTTTATTAATAATATAGATAATTCATGTTTTATAACTGGCTCTCTTTCATGGTTAAAATTGCCCCTTGTGCAACATTTTAATTCATGTCATGTACCTTCTGTTATCAAATATCTGTCACCATGAGCTGATAAGATCATTATCTTCCAACTTTAGCAGGTTAACATTTATTTATTTAAAGGTTATTTTTATTTTACAGATGATAAACCCTTAACTCTAGTTTATATATCATCCTCATGACAAAGTTCATGTTGGTTTCCTCACTAGTGGTAAAAATCTAAACATGGCAAAGTTGTTAACTTGATAATTAAACTGTTTGTTAATTTGATTGAACTGGTGTTAATTGGATTTTTTTCTAGAATTGTCAATTAGTGACTATGATGGGATTGAAATGAAAGAAATAAGGGCAGAGTGCTGTTGTTAGTCTGGTTTCTCCACTGATGTCAGTGTGGAGATTTTGCTCTTAGAACATTATTAAAGGGACTGAAAGTTACCTTTGTAGGCTAGAGTCATAAACATGATGGTTATGTTATTGGCATTGATTACCAACCCTATCAACCTACACAGATATATTGTGGTGATTTAGTATTATGGGGTAGTAAAAATCGGACTCACTGCCGCTTTAAGCACATAGGAGCCAAAGGGGAGCATTTCTGAGTAAATGACTCTGAGGAAATGTGACTGTAAGGACTGTGCTGTTCCCTCTTGGGTTCATGAACCCAGGGGTAGCCGGTCCCGTCGCTCTGCAGCAGACTCAAACAGTGGTCCTAATTGCCCTGCAGCACTGTGTGGTGGCAGCCAACCTCAGGATGACAAATTATCACTCAGCTGGTGGGATGGGGAGGGGGGGCAATGAAATGTTCCCTAGGACGCACAGGGGAGCCAGGTTAAGGTCAGACCGTCCGCTGTGGGTGCTTCGTTGTGTTAAAACACACAAACACACACCGTATGTGGTGAAACTGTGTGCTTGTCACCTCACACAGCATTATGAGTAAAGACAAAGTGCACAAATGTATACTGTGAAAAAAAACACTCAATCACTGCCACTTTTTTGCATAATATTTCATGAAAAAATTAATAGTAAAAGTGACACAACATTCCCATTTTTCAATTATTCTCAAAATTCTCTCTTTGTGTCCACTATTAAATGGACAACACACAATCAAGCCAATGCAGACTAACTGATTAGTTGATTTTTTTATCATTGCCCTTCCTCACAATGAATGTACACACTGTAATTTTAATTTTGACTCCATCCCACACACCATCCTGCTAGAAATACTCACTACAGCACCAAATGTGTATTCATCCAGCACTGAAAATAGTTCCAAACCAATGCACGATTTCCTCCCATTTGAGTAATGTTTGCTTTTTGAAATATATAATTGTGGATTGTTTTTTACAGATTTTTCTGAGAGCTGAGAGCCACAGACAAGCCACTAAAATCAGTACTGAAAGATGGACTCATACAGTACGTTAGGAGAATATCAGCAGAGAACTTAAGTCAGCATGTGCGTATCTACATGTGCTGGAAACTACGTATAAATGAGACCTCTGAGCCGTAAATGAAGTGATCTTTGTAAACCAGAAGAAGACGAAAGGCTGCAGATAGTTAATGAAATGGGACCATAATTATAACTCCACTCTCCAGAGGGGTAGACCATTTCCTCTTTGACCCATCTTTGTTTTTTACCCTTCACATGTTCCCTCCCCCTATCTATCCATCCTTCTAATCTGTCCTCTACTGTTCTGCTCCCCCCCACCAGCTTCCTTCTCTATTTTACTTCTATTAAAGTGATATTTTAGGCACAAATTTGATCATCTACAGACTTTCTTCTCTTTTATCAACCACTCCTCTCCATTTATTATACTGCCTCCTCTTCAGTTTCATTACTTTTTCTCTTTTTTCATTTGATTCCTCTCATTTCTTTCTTGCATTCGATTCTGTCATCCGATAACCATCAACACAACACTCTAGCATCCCTGTTTCCTTTGCTTTGTTTCTAATCCCTTCTCCATCCTCGACCTCTCCCTCCTTCATCAGTCCATTAGAGGCGAGCTCGCAGTTTGCTCCACAAACAAAAGGTGGGCAATTCAAGGCTAAGTGCTCAAACGGCCTCAGTCCTCTTTATTGTGCATTCAATCGCTCATTACTTTATTCAACGTTTCCGTGAGCCACGTCTTTTTGCCTCGGGGGTTTTAATGCAAAACAAAAACTCTCGAATTTGAAGAGGCAGAGATATACGGTGGCATGATGGTTAGAGCAGCACGCCTCCTCAGACGCTTTAACAGACACCGAGAAACTGAGAGCCCCCGTAGTTAGATTAGGCTGATTTTGTAGATTTGGTTAAAGCTGATTAAGGAATAAAAGAGTATTACTGTCTCTGCTGTATGTCGAGAAATATCAGCCGCAAGTCGAGAGTGAAACTTAATAATATATCCAACTGAGACAATTTTGTAGTTTTTTAAAAGTTCGAGCTGCTGAGAATGAAAATAACCTCTGCAGTGGTTGAAACTGAGACTTTACTACTATTTCAAGAGTATGACTAAAACATCATCATGATCTTGCACATATGGACTTTTTTGCTGCATGGTTTTAACAATATCACCTTTTTTTGAGTCGAAGCATCTGTGCATCATATTTTCTAAGATATCTACAGTGTTATGTAATCATACAAGTTTTATTTGACCAGATTTTTTAGATATCCATCTTTGAGATTTACTTCTTGAGAAGAGAAAAGAGACCAATCTGTAAACAAACAACTTTAAAATCATCTCTCAGCTGATCTAACAAACTAATACATGATTAATTAAAGTATAATCACTTAGTACTATAAGTATAAGATTTTCTGGGGTTTTTTGGGTTAAGTTATAATGACTGTTGAACATCTCACCGACCGACAGTAGGAGAGGAGTATTTCTTAGTGAATCCTGTTAGTGTTGCTTGAACAGTAAATCTCTGAATATGAAAAGGTTAAATAAACTGTATCATGACTGAGCTGAGGCCACAGAGCGAAGACAGCGTCTCTTCAACCAGAAGATGTCACATAATATTTATCGGAGCTTTTCTGAACCGCTGTGGCTCGCCCTCCCTACTGGAAGGCTGATTTCTACTGTCTGGTGAGCAATGAGGAAGGCGAAGCTGAGAGATTTTAAACAGAGATGAAGACAATGTAAGAGCAGGAGAAAAAGAAGAAGAGATGCAGGAAGGAGCTATAGGTTGCTATAGGAAATAAATAAATAATACCTCTAACCTGCAACTGCTAAATATTTTTTTTCAGGAATGGAAGGAAACCTGAGAGAAGTTGTGATTGAAACTCATTTGTCAAATACATTAAATAACGCCATAGTAACATTTGTAGTAAATGTGTTGTCCACAGCCTCCAAGAAACAGTGGTGATGATGAACATTACTTAAAATTCAAAAGTATGTTTCCTTTTGTTCTGATGAATTGTGTCTAATGAAAAGATATCTTTGACATTCCACACAATCTAGCGTTATTTGGCATTGTTTGTCTCCAAAGACCTAACTTTGTACAAAGTCAATAAACCAAAAAGATTTTTAGGACCCAAAAACACCAATCAAGAGAAAATAAATATGTTTTAAATGTGTGTGGGGGAGTATTTTTACATGTTGTTTTGTTTTTTGTTTGTTTTTGTTTTTTTTACTGTGAAACCTTTTAAGAAAATGGTTATACAGTTCTGGTAAGAAGCCCCTCCCACTTTTAGTAATCCAATCAAATGTGAAGGATTTATTGACACGATCTTATTCCTTTTTATTCTGTATTAAGTATTTGAGCCTTTGCATTTAAACTCAGCTTTCCACTAAAAAAAAACATGCAAAAAAAACCAACATATCAGATCATCAATGCCCCGTACATGATGTACTTTATTATGACTATACTGGATATTGATGTCCATCTACAGACCCATTACTGCCATTAATCCTTGTGTTGTTGTTTCTTTAACTCAAATTTAATTAATCAAATCCCTTTCAAAGTGCCATTTTACTGTTACTTTAAATCCAATCGTTGGGGACAATTATAATTCCCATATAGCTTTTCATGTAGTTTTTATTAAAGAGGAAATCTAACTAAGAAGAGCAAGTGTAAAAATAGAAAAAGGGGTAAAGACAGGAAGCTTAATAATGACAGAGGATGTGAGGATGGTTAGGAGGAACACAAGACGGAGGAAATTGGAGAGACGAGACATGGACCATTGACTCCCCCCCCCTCCAGCCGGTCAGATGGATGGCGGTGCTGCTGGATCATTTGTAAGAGATGAGGAGGGGTTTGAAAAATGGAGTTCATTTAAATAACGGATGACCTCCATTGCCAAATTACGCCCTCATAAGTCACATGAGTGCCTGAAAAATCGTTAGGGGCGGCGGGGCAAGGACGGCTTTGTGGTTAAATCGCTGGATGGTAACTCAGTTCAAGCCAAAACCCCAAACCTGTGTGTCCTGTGTGGAGTCTCCGGTCAACTAATCAACCTGCCTGTGACTTCCTGTTATTGCATCGTCCTCAAAAACAGGAAATTAAACTGCGAGCTCGACCCACCTGCTGAGGACCAGCTTGTGCCGATCTTTCGGAGGTTATCCTAACATTATCTTTTATATGAGCTCTCTTATGAGAAAAAGGCGAGATGTTTATGTGTTTGATATCCTGGCAGAGGCGGAACATAGAGGGGGAACATATTGGGGATAAAATAAATGTGTTGATGGACACATTGCTGGAGAGAGCACACACATTGGTCACATCTAATCACCAAAATAACACAATACCCATTTTTCACCTTATATTTCCTCACTCTAAGGACTACATTAACTGTCTCTGGAAACTCCCTCGACAGTTTGATCATTTAAATAACCTCGATCTTTGCTTCTAGTGTAAGAGCACACAGGAGACAGAAAAAGACTCAGGTATATTTAACATATAAAAAAAGTCTGAACACAGCTGAGCCACTATTCCCTCAGGCTGGATAATTTCATCTTCTTTCACCTCCTCAATTTGCTTCTTGTAGGCAAGACCTTCTGTCCTTTTCTTCAAATGCCATTTAGATTCAAATGACACCAAATAAAAATACAGAGAAGGCAAAAACATCTGAGTCCACAAACTACAAAACTACCCAAATTTCCCTAGAGAAACTATAAACGATTCTGAGAAGGAGACAAATAAAACCAGCCAGGTTCTAGATGGGTGAACCAGTGATTCAGATACTGTGGTTCATGCTCATAGATGCTGAGAGAATAATTGTGGAAAATGTTGTTAATAAAAGATCAAACTATCATTGTGACTTAATGATCATAGTACCCAACAACCCAACTGGGGATGGGCTAATATGAGCACAATATCAGGTTGTGTGAATCAAGTGAAACAAATTTGTGATTGATTCTGATTATCCTTCGTGTCGTCCTCCCGGGTCAAATTGACCCTGTCTGTTTTGACTGTTCCTTCCTTCCTTCCTTCCTTCCTTCCTTCCTTCCTTCCTTCCTTCCTTCCTTCCTTCCTTCCTTCCGTCTGTCCTTCCTCCCTACTTCTCTCTTTCTTTCCTCCCTTCATTCTTTCCTCTGTCCTTCTTTCCTTCCTTCCTCCCTTCCTCTTTTCCTTTCTCCTTCCCTCCCTCCTTCCTTCTTTCCTCCCTCCCTCCTACCTTCCTTCCTTCTTTCCTCCGTCCTTCCTCCCTTCTTTACTTCCTTTCCACCCTTCCTTCCTCCCTCCCTTTCCTCCTTTCCTACCTTTCTTCCTTCCTCCTCACTCCCTTCCTACTTTCCTTTCCTCCTTTCCTACCTCCCTTCCTTCCATCCTTCCTTCCTCCCTCCTTTCCATCCTTCCTTCCTTCATCCTTTCCTTCCTTCTTCCTCCCTTCCATCCTTCCTTCCTCCCTCCCTTCCTTCCTTCTTCCTCCCTTCCTTCCTTCCTTGACTCGAGGACAACAGGAGGGTTAATTCACCTGGATTGACAAAAACTCGATCCAATAGTTGTTGACATATTGGAGAGTAAAGTGTTGGACTGAAGCCAGCAGGTCAATCATCCCTTGCCAGCAACTACATTGGCTAAAAAATGATATACAATAAATATAGCTTTAATGTCTATAAAATGACTTGCTGTGTTATTTCGGTGTCTACACTGTGCGGGTTCACAGCCTGCTCCATGGATCCACCATCGTTTCTACTGGTTCTGTAATTAGAAATCGGATTCATTAATTTCTATGTTGTGTTGGACTGATTAATCCAACACAACATAGAAACTGATGAATCCGATTTCTAATTATAGAACCAGTAGAAACGATCTGAGGCCGACGGCTGAAATCTATACCTCCGTTTGTACCAATGAAACGTTCGGGAGATGTCAGACATCTAATCACATTACCGAGGCCCAGCATGGCTGTGTGTGTGTCAGGCCAAATTAGATAAAAGTTTGACGGCAGATAAACTGGACAGAGTGGACGGCTTTGTGTGTGTGTGTCCGTGTGCGTGTGTATGTGTGTGTGTGTGTGTTTGTGTGCACATTTATCTTGGTATACCAGTGTGTGTTGCGTCCATTTGTTCTTCACTCACATTTCTAAATGAAATATCACTGCATGTGTGTTTGTGTTGATAACAAACACTGACAACAAATTCAGTCAGTCCAATTAGGTTTTAGTGTTTCCCCACTAGCTGGGATTACATATATTTGTGGTCTTTAATGAGGATTACTATTTTTTTTACAGGAATACAGCTTCCCTTACAAACCAACTACTCCAAGATGCATTAATAGTTTCCAGTATACAGACAGGGAGATAACATTCCTTTGATGGTTTTACTTATATTAGAAATATAGATAGATAAAACTATTTCAAAAAGCTTCATGAGCAGTAGTGAACATATCATGGACATATTTTCTATTGGGGAAACCCAATAAATTTGGAGTTTCAATGGAACCAATGGTCCTTTTGGTTTGGTTTGGTATCTTGATCATTCAATGCTTGGCTATCGTTATTGTCATGGCGATACAATTAACTCAGTTCAGATTTAATTGTCTAATCTGTTTAAATAAATCCTGACTCAATTGTTTTCCACCCACTTCTGAAACAATGGCTGTGTCCAATACAAAAGCGGGGCTGCTGACAAAATTACTTTTTCTTACAATCAACTGCATTTTCCACAGTCTTGTACTAATTATACAGAAAATTGAGAAAATGTTCAACTGGTACACTTTAAATTAAATACATGTGAAATTAGTTTAGAGGCAATAATACAATTCAACATACATGTAGAATAAAGGTTCTGAAAATACACAAATATCGATTGAAAATGTGCTAGTTGAACCTTGCACGAACCTTAAATGCATAATGTAAGTTACTGTTTCCACTATAATTAACAAATATGAACAAGTCAAATAAAAGGTTACTAAAAATAAATGTTTTATAGGCTGGTGCAAAATCACTTTAGTTGTGCCCCCCGATCCATTTCTATGTGTGAGGAACACTGCAGAGGTTTGCTGTTAGATTGATGCACCGACTCGCCCACCTAAATACAGCACCTCCACTGACAGGAGCACACTTCATCTCAAAATGGTCTCGTGTGTATTTGGCGAGCACTTTTTGGTTGCTGTGTATGTGGTCATTTCTACATTTGTGTGTGTGTGTGTGTCTGCGTGTGTGTGCGTCTGCGTGTGTGTGCATGTGAGGCTGCTTGTATATATTCATGGACAGCCAGCTGTGTCCCAATGAAATAAATGCCAGTCTGCTCCAGGAGAAAAGGTCACGGCAATAGATGCTCTATGGGAGGTAAATTACAACACTCCAAGGATGGACAA
Source organism: Scomber scombrus (assembly GCF_963691925.1). NCBI lineage: Eukaryota > Metazoa > Chordata > Actinopteri > Scombriformes > Scombridae > Scomber > Scomber scombrus. Next base: position 3,191,470 of record NC_084978.1, on the reverse strand, counting down.
AGAGGGGGAGGTGGAAGGAGGGATGGAGTACATATACAGAGGGAGGGATGGAGGAGAGAACAGTGGAGGTAGTAGGTGGAAAATAGATGTTTGCTACACTCAGATCTGTACCAGCTATGGATGGAGGGAAGGATGGATAAAAGGGTGGGTTGGAATCAAGGGATGAGGAAAAAAGCCTGCGCTGTTCAGAAAGCACAAAAGGACAAAAGGGTGGATGGATGGATGGAAAATAGATTAATAGAGGGAGGCAAATGGAAAAAGATGGAGGAGGGCGAATGGTACCGAGCCTGTGAGAGAGAAGGATGGGTAAATTAGGAAAGAGAGAGGGGTCGAGGAGTGGACAGAAGGGAAATTGCCCCATCAAAGGCTAACAGCAGGTGGTGTATGAAGGTGGAGGTAATAAAGAATGGATGGAGGGAAGGCTGGATTACCAACAGGGCAAAATGGAAAACTGCCCAGAGGCCTAGAAAAAGCCAAGGTTTACCCATGTTTATTTGGGTCTATATTATATGATTAATTACAAATTTGTTAGAAAATTCCATCACTGGAGAGGGATCCCGTCAAAAAGACTTGAATTGCTATTGTTTATATTGTACTCATTTATTGTTAAATGATTTTAGCGTATAAAATATTATCGAATGTCAATCATTATTTCCTGAAAAAACAAAAAACCCAAGGACTTTGAGTTTATGACCATGGAAAACAGGGAAAATGAGCAAATATTCACATTTGAAAAGCTGGTGCCTGAGAATTTTTGGCTTTTTGTAGTTATAAACCTATCAAAATTAATGTTGTGTCAAATACGACTATGTATAATGGGGGTCAATAGGGGCCCTGACAACAATCTTTTGCCCCAGAGCCCATAGGAGGTTAATCCAGATCAAACTTAGCCTAATTTTATTCGTACAAACTTGATCACGGAGGCATGAAACACAGCGATTTATCAAGAATTGAACCTTTAAATGTAACATACTTGTATCGTCCACTATGGTTGACTGACAACCTTAAAATATCCAGTTGCACTTGTTTCGAGTCACTCAGGAAAGGGAAGCACAGCTGCTTTTTATTCCAACTCAACTACTTAAAGTCCAACTGAAAAAAATGTTTTGTCTACTGCACCTACAGCATACATATCTGCTCTGTAAACCACTCGCCATGTGTTCACTTTTAAGAAAACAAAGAGGGGAAGTCTATATATATCATGACGTCACCTTCTAATTCTGCATACATTCAATTTTTCACAATATTCATCTATGTAAGCTTGAAGCATTGTTTTCATAGAGCAAATCAAATCTTGCATAAAGCAATAAAGTGGTGTTCTATCAAAGGCAGAGCAGCTAGTCACACTGAGCCTGATTGCATCCTGCTACACAACACAAGAGCCACAGACTCTGAACAACCCACAATAGCTTTCCTGCTAAAGTCTCCTTCTTATCTAACTTCTATCTAACTCTAACAATCATGAACACACATCTTATCCTGCACCTTAGCTTGTTGAACTTGCCACCAAACAAAAGTGCACCACTAACATGTTTGCAGCTAACCCTGCAGCTACAGCACATTAAACATACCTGCAAATATCAAATGTCGTGTCAATAGGGCATTTAAACTAAAGGACAGGGATGAATCAGATGGAAGATGCATTGAGATGACAGATTCCAACTGTGGCTTGAGCATAAAAAGCATGTAGAGTTGTTAGAAGCGACTTCTTTTCACTGCTTTGGAAATGTAGTGAAGCTCAAAAGATACACCTACCAGCTTGCTGGGCTTTCAACCTGATCTCACAATTGTCCTCTGTAAATTAAACTGGTTCAAGTGTCATCACCTGACCTATATGTGGATCTTCTGTCACGTGACCAATGACATGTAGGTCATGTGATGGTATTTCAGCAACATGCAATTGAAAGCTCAAAACGTTAGCAAGTGGAGCTTTGAGCTTACGTTTTCTTTCCCTTTTCTTCCCAAAGAGAAGGAAAATGTGTTTATTTTGAATTGAACTGCTTTTACTTCTAAGATGAGTAAATGTGTTGCTCCATCGGTAGCTAAAATTTGCCCTGCATTTAATCTGGCCACACCTCAGGTCAAGACTACACCAGAAAGAAATACTGTGAGATTTCTTTTACCCTTTTATACTTACAACCTCTTTCACAAGTTGATTTATTAGGGCTATGTTAGACTAAAAGCAGCTATCAAGTTAACAACACTGGCACGCTCACTAGACAGAAAAGGAGATGAAAACAAAGGAGAGAAGTGAAAAGGTGATTTAAGAGAAAAGGCAGATTCGGGAGAGGAAGGATAGTGAGGGAATAAACCACGAAGGAATTGGAACCGTGAGGATTAAATGAAAACGTGGGGATGAGAGATGAATGAGGAAAGGTAGGAACAAAAGAGCGATGGAGGATGAGAGAGAGTCAGGAGGATGGAGGCAGATAGAGAAGGAAGGGCAGGCTGAGCTATAGAGGAATAAATCTCATTTAATACTTGCTGGTGGTCACTGAACTGATGAAACTAGATGAGAGGGTTGATTTAAGGAGGCATTGACCTCTGACCCTTGGGGGCCCCTCACTTACAAGAATATTCACACAGCCTTTTTTATGTGGCTCTTACTGAATGAGTCCTATCTCAACCAATGCACAAGTCACCTGTGATGCTAATGAAATCCAGGGCCAAAACCTTAAGAGAAATTCAATCATCTTGGCTGAATTATTTTGAGTTCTTGAGGGAAATAGTCCAGCATTTGGATAATATAATTGATTTATCTCATCTGTGTATCCAGTATGGACAATTTGGGCTTTTCAGTCACTAGTTTCAGATATATATGTTGACATTTTAACCACTTTAAAATAAAACAGACCAGACCTCGAGAGGATTAGAAAGTACGTATCTACCACTAACGCTGGACAAGCCTCCAAATGTGTTATTTCTGCATTAAAATACACACAGTGACTATTATCAAGTGGAGTTGTTCATGAGAAAAGGTTAATGACCTCTGTTATATATTCCCCGTGTTGTGGCCATATTGGACCACCACATTCTCCTAAGTGTATGAACTGTAACTTGCCTCGCCTTTTTTTTCCTTTGTAGCCATTACTTTGTAGCAGCAGCCATACTAGCAGCTGTGAGGCGGTAGACAGCAGTGCTTTGAGCTGAATGCTAACATGCAAATGTTTAGCAGGTAATGTTTATCACGTTTGACATCTTAGGTATTATGTTAGTATGCTAGAAACTACTAATTGACAACTGACAAGAAACAGAGCCAAGGACAAGAAATACAATTTTTTCCACAGGTCTTTGGTAACAAAGAAAAAGTACCGGACATGTCGACTTGCTTGTGGCAAATTGTCACATCATTGACAGGTAAAGGTGTAAATGGAAAATGGCTCCACAGTTGGGTACTTACCACCTAAAGCTTGCTTCATTACAAAATCCATGGTTGCTGCTGATTCGTATGGTTGATCTTCTCAAAGCCGAAGAGATCTGAGCATGTAGCCACCAAGCCTGGGATCACTGGGTGTGTCAATCCTTCTCACTTTCCCCTTTTTCTGTGGTGATGCTGAGGCGTCTTTCAATGATTTACTGCGGGACGAAAGAGAGAAAAAACATGATGAAATTTAGCAAGAGACATCTGTAAGCTGGATTTTAACCTTTGTGTCGTCCTCCCGGGTCAAATTGACCCCGTCTGTTTTGACTGTTCCTTCTTTACTTCCTCCCTCCCTCCTTCTCTCTTTCTTTCCTTCATGTCTCTTTCCACCCTCCATCCCCCTTTCTTCCTTCCTTCTGTCCTTCCTTCCTCCCTCCCTCCTTCTTTCATTCCCTCCTTCCTTCCTTCCTTGGTTCCTTTCCTTCCTTCCTCCCTTCCTCCCTCTTTCTCCTCCTTCCTCCCTTCCTCCTTCCTTTTTTCCTCCCTCCCTCCTACCTCCCTCCCTTCCTTCTTTCCTTTCCTTTCCTCCCTTCCTCCCTACTTTCCTTCCTTCCTTCCGTCCTTCCTCCCTCCTTTCCTTCCTTCTTCCTTCCTGCCTCCCTCCTTTCCTTCTTTTTTCTTCCCTTCCTTCCTTCCTTCCTTCCTGCCTTCCTTCCTTCCTTCCTTCCTTCCTTCCTTCCTTCCTTCCTCCTTTCTCCCTTCCTTCCTCCCTCTATTCCTTCCTTCTTCCTCTCTTCCTTCCATCCTTCTTCCTTGACTCGAGGACAACAGGAGGGTTAAATAGACGTTAAGCCATTTTCTTTTACTAGCATCGCACAAGAGTCATTTCGATTAAATCAAATTCACAATTCATTCTTGTTGTAATCATTTCAGGTTTGGAATAAACAGAGGTCCTTTTCTCCCTCATTTCCTAAAAAAGCCTCACATCAGGGAGCCTGATGCAATTTGAGTATGCTGTCCAATAAATCAATTGACACACTAAATACAACAACAGATCTCCAATGTGTCCAGCTTTGGAGTGTGAGACAGCGGATCACAGCGATGTTAAAACAACAGATAATGGGGATTTTCCTAACAGTGTTTACCCCTGTGACAGGAATCCCATTCTGGGAAGCAGGTAGATCAATGGCCATTTGCTCCAGGTCACTTAACCATCCGTAACTCAATACTCAATGGATCAGTCATATTCTGTTGCTCACTGCTCATAAATATTTCAAAGTGAAATGAAACATTGTGGTTGTTTTCTGTTCAGATGACACACTTTTACATCTACATCCGCCATGATGCAGATTGAGGAAATCAGCTTATATCGACACATAATATTATACATATAAAAACACACACTTGCATTATTAGGAAAGGAAATCTTCTCTGTAACAAAGGATAGTCACATCCAAATTTTTTCTTATTAATATTTCATGAGTTATGACAATCGGAGTCAGTTTCATAAGATACTTCCTGCATTTCCATCACAGTCTGTAATACAATCGCTTTGTGTATCGTTCTCATGGACTGCAAGACTGCCTGAGTACAAATCAGCATAAAACAATGAACATGAAGTTTATTTACAGTGCAGTTTATGTGCAGTATTCAAGCAAAATGAACTCAGAGAGTGTCCTTAATTTATTAAGCTACAATGATTTGTTGATAAGTGGATTTTTACTTTGGTAATTGAATGAATTGAATGCCTTACAGCTCACAGTCTACAACTTAACACTGTTTTTTAACGGTCAGTGACAGGAAAAGTAGATTCACAGCACACAGTATACACTCTTATAAAACACTGTGTTGTCAGTTTCAACTTCATTCTTTATGAAGTTGTGGCTAAATTAAATGTTCAGTTTTGTGAACGTGGTTTATTGAATCAAATCAAAGTGCAGTTAGTGTCTTATCTGAGACATACTTCTGTTTAAGCCCTATTATCTGTGTAATGGTGATTGAATTAGCTACTGTAACATCATACCATGTTCAAGTAAGGTACGGTCAATGAGATGTGACAAACTGGGAAGAATATGTGGTGAATTTTAGGTTTTTGGGTTTAAGTTTAACTTTGGATACACATACAATACTTGGTACCGATTCAATTTTCAATTCAATTTTATTTATATAACACCAAATATATCAGCTAGATATATTATGTATTTTATATTATAGGTCAGTTCATTGTTGGTTTGCCTCTGCACATACAATTTGTTGAATAGAATAGAAAAATATAGACAACTGCCAGCCTGATCCTTTAACCTCAGGCAGGAGTAAAAAATAATTTGATATTACTAGTTATCTTATTTGCGCCTAAGCATAGCATTTCCACAAATATGATATATTTGGGATTTCATGAGTTGTATCTCCACAATGATACGTTGCCTCTATTAAGGTATAAAAATGGTCATAATGGTTGCTTTCCCTGGTCATTAATACTAGTTTCTAAACTGATTTGATCATTTATATCAAAGTATAGACCTACCACAAGCTTCAATTCTACCAATCTAGTCCTACCAATTCAAGGCACGTACAATTGAACAACCACCTTAACCAATCATGCACCTAACAGAGTGATTAAGAGTCTATCTCCTGGTGCACGTTGCCTGTTTAAGGGTTACAAATGGAAAGGAAAGACCTTAATTATTATTGGAAGAATATTTATTGCCTTCATATTTTATTAGAGAAGTTGGATTTTATATTATTTCCAGTATAGTTGGGTTTTTCTTGGAGCCACCAGTTACCATCCAGTAACTGCAGCTTCAAGCTTATCTGCACACTGAAGATGGTGCATTGTCGTCCCTGCATACTGTCTGCCCCTGCATCTATTTGATAAACTGTTCTCCTGCACGAGTGTCAACGACAATGAAATCCTCCACATTTATTGCACCCGGCGAACCAGAACACCATTTCCATTTTGAAGCACATCCCTCTCCGGCTCTCCTCCACCGAGCGCCCGGTGTCATTTAGCTACGCCAATATTTTTCGGAGCTGAATTGACCCTGGATGAGATGGGATGGGATGGGGCAGATTGAGCTGCACAGCTTATTCTGGGAGGCAACAGGGGAGACGAGGCCGACTGGGATGAGAATCCATTTGTAACTGTGACCGAGTGCTTCAGGGGGTGACGCACCTCATTTCCATACACACACACACACACTCAAAATGAGAACACACACACAATTTCATTAACAGGGATGCAGATACACACTCACACACAATACAAGAAACACAAATGTGCACACTTTACCTACACACATTACCTCGTGTGAGGAGAGTAAACTGCATCGGTACATAAATGTGTGTTTGTGTGTGTGTGTGCATATAAAAATAGGTGCATACATGCATGACAGTAAACAACAGTGTCATTAATCTGAGTTTATGTCGGACTGAAAGAATAACTTGAATCAAATCAATTTAGAATTTTAACCATTACTGAACAAGGATGCACACACACACACACACACACACACACACACACACACACACAAACACACACACACACACATTCAGGATTTGTCAAGAGCCTTGAATAGAGTTGTACATGTTCAAGCATCCGTGAATGAAAGGATTTTGTTTTGTTTTGTTTTAAATTGAGCCAATATTAATAGAAAAACAATACAGAAACTATATTTACTGTATATGTGTAATGACTAAAATATATGGAAGAAGAACATGTCTGTTGCATGTGAAGCAGCCTGTTTTCTCTTTAAATTGAAATTTACAAAAAGTGACAGCGGCAGAAAAGTCTGACTGTCACGTTTTCTTGCTGACATATAAACAAGATGCTATTCCATGTTCAGAGCATCATAAATACCAAAAATATATGAATTAAATAATAGTTAGAGAGATATATCACCAGGAGATCATTCATATCTTGTCAACACAAAATCATATAAGAGCATAAGCTTTTAAAGATTAAACCTTTCTGTTATCAACAGCTAATCAGTTTACTTGACTTCTACTGTGATGTTCTTTATAAAGACTTCAATTAAAGCCCTAAAATAGTACTTTAAAAAAGACTTTGTAGGTAAATCTGCATTTTTTTTTTCAATTTCAAGAAAATGTTTTCATGGTTGGTGACTTTTGCAGCAAGATAAATATGTTGTTATGTCAAATAAGTTCCTTGTTATTTCTAATTCTGATAACAATATGAAAAAATAACATTAAAGAAGTAAAAGATCTGATATGCCAGTTTAAGACTTTACAACATCTGTTCTGAAAGATGAGCATGTCCCTGTCAGTTTGAATGCATGTGTTTTTCACATCGAAGTACGAGCAGTATAAAAGTATTTCCCTCAGAAACATCTCAGCCTCCTACACCTGAGCCTTCACGCAGGGTCAGAGGCCAAAGACGCCCACGATTCAGCTATTGTACTAACGGTATATATATCTTTTTTTATAACGCTTCATGCTGAAATATCTGTCCATGATTATGAAACTGTGGCCTTCTTAGCTTGTGGATAACAAAAGAAGAATAGCAGTAAGAGTGAAACCAGGCGGGAAAAAGAAAATAAACTGATGAAATCCACCTTTTTATCATCATGTTGGGTTTGTAATTGTTGCATTTTCAGACATTTATTAGACATTATTTCGTGTTTCTTTGTATTTATCATTCAACTGTATTGTGCTGTGGTTTAATTTTGAGTCTACATTGGTTTTGTGTCGACTGTCTTACATCTTACATACATACAAATACATCACAGTGTATAGCAGCTCGCTCTCTCTCTCTCTCTGTGTGTGTGTGTGTGTGTGTGTGTGTGTGTGTGTGTGTGTGTGTGTGTGTGTGTGTGTGTGGCCTCTGGTGTTTGTGGTCTGGCAGCAGAACATTTCTCTTATCATTACAGAAACAGACTCAAGGACACACTAATGGAATAAAGGGAAGATGCAGCTGTCAAAGAAGGACATCTGGAAGAAAGGGACACACACACGCACACACACACTCAAGCACACACACACACACACACACACACTTGTGTATTGAGGGCATTCAGTAAAAGTCCTAATCCGTGACAATGAATGTTCGATTAATTTCGATCAGTGTATCCCAGCAGTGATGCAGCTTGTATAAAACTTCTCTGAACCTGATCACCAGAGACGGCTCCGCTTTCTGTCCTCAGAGTCAAAACCAAAACCTGGAGAAGCAGCGTTCACGTGTTACGCTCCTCATATCTGGATCAAACACCCAGAAGACATAGAGGTCTGCTGCAGCTCTGTTCTTTTACATTTAAGGCTGAAGATGCTTCTGTTTGCTGCTTTTGATTCAATCAGATTTGGAGCTTTTGATTAATATCCTGTGCTGCTCTCAAACCTTTATTCTCCTGGTTTGTTCTATTTCAGCTTATTTTAGTTTTATATGTATTTCAATGTGTTTGTTTTAATGCATTGTGTTTAAGTAAAGCATTGTATTTGATATGTGCTATACAAATAAACGTGCCTTTCCTCTGTTGACTTTGTTGTTCCTAACGTTCATTTTCTTCTGACTCTCTCCTATAGAGTATTATCCACAGAGGGTAATTCCTTTTACATAACAGTTTATTTAAGTGTAAAAGTGAGGAATCATTGGGTATTAAACTCACACAAATCAGTCTGATATGAAAAAAAAAAAGTTTTCTTGTAAACAGAAAAAAAATTGCATTTACATTCAGTTTTTCTGACCAAAACTTCTCTCTAGAAATACTAAGTCAATCATCTTTCTCAGTCATTCTGGTCTCAATCCCTAAATTCAGGTCCTCTTGACCTGATTATGATACCTGCCCTGTTAGTACATTCAACTGTATTATAAATACAGATATTAAGACAGTTCCTCAAAAAGAGAAGCCAAAACATCTGGGTCACCCATTAGTGGCTGGCTCTACTACAGACAATAAGTCCTGCCCCCTCTATGTTAGTAGTAGCTAATGTCTTTGGTCTGAGGTAGCAGAAGAGGAATAAACATGTTATAGTGTCATGTGCCACTAAGCAGCTTTCATAGGAATGAACACTGTATCCAGTTCTCTATATACATCCATGCTACAAATCTTTTTTTTTTTTTTTTTTAAGATTCTGTTGGCATAGACACCTTAATTTAGCAGCAGAACGACAGGAAACAGGGGGGGGGGGTGACATGCAGCAAAGGACCTCTGATCGGGTTTCGAACCTGTGCGCCTCCGTGCTACAAATCAGCTCCAACGCAAATCAATGGGTGACATCACACCTCAATACGTCCATCTTTACATACGATCTAGACATCTAACAAATGTTTTGAATGCATCACACACACACCCCGCCCCCCCCCAAAAAACCAACCAAAAAACCAAAATTTGTATAAAAATGTACAGAATAATTAAGTAATTTTAGTTTTTTTTACAGTTTTTTTCTTCCCTGACTTTTGTCCAAAATAATAAATGCTTGATGTATTTGCACCATTTATACTCTGTTTATGCAACTATTCATAACATAGTGACAGCCCTTTTTTACCATAATGCCTAGTGCAGGACAAGGTAGTTTGTTAAGATTGCCTTTATGTTCCAAAATATTAATGTTTCTAATGTATCTAATGCTGTAACTTTAATGCTGCATTTAAAAAGAGAAAAGAAAGCAAATGGAAGTATAGAAGTAATCTGTTGCTGCACAATCCTGACATCTTTAACTACTAATTAGAAATTAATTTTAAAATAACTGTTGTTGCCGTATTGTAATATCCTGTTAATATATATTCTTGATTTCAAGCTTCATAAAAATTGAGCGTGACATATTTAAATCAATGCCCTGAGAGCAAACACATTTATTTTCTTCTTCTTCTTCATCCCTTTATCTATCTGCCAAACTGAAACCTCTCCAACACAACAGAAATAAGGACAGCGCGATCTTAGAAAACTCCTTCATATCTGCCAACGACCGGAGCAATTCATCACGCTGTTATCGGCTGAAATGGAGAAACGTCGCTTCACCTGCCTCCATTTACATCCTCGTCAGAAACCAGAGGCCTGAACTGCTGCTCGTTATGTAAGCGCTTGTCAGTGGGCGGTTAGCGTTGGACTGGAAGCTGAAGCAGCTCTGCCGCATACTGAACTTCTCCACTGTGGTGATAGTGGAAAGGCTTTGAAACCTTACGTAACCCTCCCTTTCACACAGGGCCAAATATACCATACAATCACTGACAACAGCACCCAAGGGCAACTCCTCAACCCCCCTCCAATCTTCCATTCCCCAGCACCCAACCATTTTCCTTCCATCCTCCACCAGCCTTTCTTCTTCTTCTCCTTCTCCTTCTTCTTCTTCTACTCCTTCTTTTTTTAATTTCATAATCCGGGCGCTGGCAGCGGTGCGTGACTCGGGATAATGTTATCAGAGCCGGGCAGGACCGCGCACTGATCCTATCCAGTTAATTGGAAGTTGTTTCCTAGTTTCACGGCCGGAGACGGGGATGGGAGCGGCTCGGGAAGGCGGACATGAGTCTGTCAATGGAACATGTTTATGACAGGCGAGGGAAATGTGTTAGAAGAAAGGGAAGAAAGGGAGAGGGGGGAAAAAAAGGATACAGAAAGACTTAAATGTGTGTGATTTCAGCTCAGGGATGACAGGTCCATTAAAGGAGAGGCACATACCGAATCCAGTATGCAATGTTGCTATTACCTTCTTATTTTCTAATGATGGGATAAACAACATATTGCTGTTGTCATACAAAAAACCCATTACTCCAGTTATGCTGATGCTCATTTTTTAAGCTTTAAAGGATAACGCTGGCCATATTCTACAGTATGAATTCGTCATTGTCTAAAAATCATATAAAAAGGCTAAAAATCAACAGTATGTTAATCTGACACAAATAAAATCATTTTTAATTGTCTAATTCTTTAAAAAGGCTCATGAATTTCCTGAATCAGCTGGAAACTTTTAGTAAATATTAATCAAACAGGATGAAATGCTATATTTGTGAGGGACTATTTCCAGCAGTGGATGAATCCACATTTAGTGCTCTAGTGAGTATTTCTAGCAGAAGGACAGTGTGTGTGGAATTAAGTCAAATTAAACTACAGTGTGCAACAGTATGGCTCATTGATGTGATTTTTAATAAGATATAAGGCTTTGTCTACATGGACAATATGAAGGATCAATCCAATGTTGGTTTTGGTCTTTTAACAATAAGATAATATAGAACATGACCAGACCTATATTTTATTTTTTACAGCTAAAGGTTATGTAATGCCATAGACTGTATATAAGAAATGGACGTAACATCCGTGACGTCACACATTGGTTTGTGGACTGCTGCTTGGAAGTTAATAGTTTCGGATCTGAGCAGCACCATCTTGAAAATTTCCGGTGCATGCTGGGAAAAATAAAAACACAGATTCTACTTATATGGGCATCAGGAGGAGCATGATGCGCCCTCCTGAACCTGTGAACCAATCAACCTGTCAATCACCACGTAGCCACGCCCTAATGCATACCCTGCTTTATCGTCACATATAAAATCAGGGAGGCCAAAATGTCCCAAATGAACATCATACTGCATTGAAGAAGGCTTTAAACTAGCGATTGAGACCATAAACACATTTTGAAAACGTTTACTGAGGTTAGAAATCAAGTGAGAAGTTGGTGAATTCTCCATTGACTTGTATAGAGACGGAAGTCCTTTTGACACCAAAACGGTTGCCCCCTGGTGGCCTTTTGATAGAATGCAGTTTTAAGTTACTACAACTCCCCGCCTGTGTAATGCAGACCTTTCAAAATACCATTTACTTTAACCACATTATCAAATAATGATACAGACTGAGAAGAACAAATGCAGTCTGGATGTTCACTGTTGTGGATAATCACTCATCAATATTAAAGCAGGTAGCTCAACTCTTCTCTATTTGACTTTAAAACTTCTCAAAGCAGATAAATGGATGACTACTCAAACAAGTTTCCTGAGTCTGCTAATTAATGTTCCTACTTTGCAAAATGAATGGAAAGCAATGGAGGAGGAAGTAACGTGTTTCCACATCTCTGAACTGCTGTCTACATTGTTTTAGTGATTCAGTTTGTCTGGTGTAGTCCTCGTTAACATTTACCTGAAAACCAAACAAGCCAATCAGAGCGCTGCAGGTGGGATTAAGAATAGCGAAGTCTTCAAGCTATGTTCTTGTGCAGAAATATGGCAAAAACCTGGTTTGACGCAGCTGTGCAGATTGTTGTAAGTCAGCTGACAAATCACCATGACACACATTAACTGCTCATACTGCAGCTACTGTGATGACTGACGGATAAGTCAGGCGGTACTGATTGGTTAGGGTGATGTAACGTCCATCCCCCCAAACAGAAAACAGCTAACATGAACCCAATATCAGACTGAATAATGATTGAAGTGATTTAATCTGGTTATTAGACTGTGGAATAGACAACACATTTTACAAAATCTAAAATTTAGGGCGACAACAAACGTTAAGAAATGGTAACGTGTCATTAGTCGATTGACAGAAAAACAATTAATCATTTCAGTAATTTTTAAAGCAAAAAAATGTCAAATATTACTCAGTTCCAGAGTTAGTCACTTGTCATCTGTGTTGCTTTTCATCATCTTATGTGATAATAAATTAAATATTTTTGGGGATTTTTAACTGTTGGGCTAACAAACGAGATTATTAGAATACATAATACATCACCTTGGATTTTAGGAAAGAGTAATGGACAATTTCCACTGTTTTCAAACAAAATCCCTAATGCCTAAGGATCATCTACCCCTTTTTATCCCTCCTAAAGAGCTGAGAAGATTTGAGGTTTTTACCCTGTAATTCATGCATCCATCCTGTATTGTACCAGTCTGGTCAGTGGTAATGGTTGCAAAAGTCCCACATCCTGCATCTGTGCTGCATTAGTGGTTGCAATGCAATTGTCAAAACATCTACATCTGTGACAAACAGTGATCATCACAGAAATGAAGCCAATTATACGACAAGATGGAAGTCCTTCTGATATTTCCATTAAACCTTGGCCTCCACTTTAACCCCAGGCGCTCAGAAAGATGAAGATGAAGGTTTATTAAACAGAAACTAAACAGCTAATGAGCTCTGAAGTGCTGAGAATATCACTTTTTTTTTTAGGAGAATCAGTCACGGAAGATAAATTACAGGTGAAACACTGCTGTCCCCGCTAACCAGTTTCAAGGAGAGATGTTAAGAACAAAAGTCATTTGAAGCGGTCAGCACACACACACACACACACACACACACACACACACACACACACACACACACACACACACACACACACACACACACACACACACACACACACACACACACACACACACACACACACACACACACACACACACACACACACACACACACACACACACACACACACTGCCCCCAGCTAGCCTTTCACCCTGTGCTTGATGAGCTGACCCATGGGGACACTCGGTCAGACCTGAATGGGAAAATCGATACCGAGAGCCGGACGAATGAACCAAGATGGATTCCTGACAGGAGCTGTTTTTCCACCAGGTTAGCGAGATGCCAGCTGGACATTCAGTCTCTATCTGTCAGCAGTTAGGGAACGCAATACTCTGGGATATGAGACTAATAATCACATTTGAGGCTTTTGATTAATATCTTACACCACTCAAACATATACTCATGTCCTATGCTATTTAAGCTATTTATTTCCAATGTTATACTTTTTAATTGTATTTAAATGTATTTTCATATTGCCTTGTGTTGTCTTTACATTCTGTCTTGACGACTAAAGTACTTCATAAATAAATAGACATACAAATAAACTCGCCTTGCCTTACACAGGACTACAATAATGCAATATCCATTACAGACTAAAACTTAAAATACTATATTTGATCAAACATGTTTTTACTTGTTAATTAATTGTAAATTTGCCTTTTAAATTTCACTCTTGGTAAACATATACTGTAATTTAATAGTATAATATTTTTTTTATATATATGTAACTGCTACAACACAGCAGACATCCCACTTTAATTTAGATTATGAAAGCTTATTATACATCAGTGTTTTGGGGCATTATACATCAAAAATTTCTCTCCTATTGTCTAAAAATGTCCAAACTATTTGCCTTTCTTTTTAAAAACCTACTTAACTTTGATGCAACATATTTATTCACATAAAAGAAAGCACAAAGAAACCTGACCTAAAACTAGAATTAGTTAGAGTTAGAGTTAGTTTTTTTTTTTTTTGGTGAACATATTTTATCATTTTCTGTCATTATTAGGACACACTAGTTTTTAAATAGACCACATTTTGTGATTGCCCCAAAAACCTGCTTTTGATCACATTTAGATGGACAAAAGTCGAACAAGACTATTTACATCTTTAGCTATTTAATTGAAAAGAATCAGATTTTAAGGACATTGCAGTAGTTCTAAAACTGGAGGTCGGTTCCTGCCTTTAAGAGCCAGATATTAAGTTAACCTTCGTGTCGTCCTCCTGGGTCAAATTGACCGTGTCTGTTTTGACTGTTCCTTCTTCCTCCCTTCCTTCTTTCCTCCCTCCTTTCCTTCCTTCTTCTTCCCTTCCTTCCTTCTTTCCTTCGTCCCTCCTTTCCTTCCTTCTTCCTTCCTTCGTCCCTCCCTTCATCTCTCCTTCCCTCCTTCCTTCTTCCTCCCTTCCTTCCTTGACTCGAGGACAACAGGAGGGTTAAATTAACCTGATTCATAATCAATAAATTGGGCTCTGATGCAGAAAGACTATAAAGATTTAAGTTGGCGAGATTTATTAAGACAGCAAAACATTTAAGTACTAAATTGTGTAAGAGAAGCAAAGACAAATGCACCATGGGTATTCATCTGGGTTGAATTTGTGGTGGCGGGATGCAGTTTGGACACAGCTGCAGGGGAGAAATGGTTGCCACGGGTTACTTTAATATGCATAGGTCTTACCTGTCATCTAATTACTCTTTCTCCTTTTTATGCAGAACTGTGTTAGACATGGCAAAGAAAAGACACACATACTGGAGGCAGAGGAGGACGGGCCACCAGCGCTGTATTATAATTGTATATTGATTCTTCTGTGTTGTTTGCAAAACTGGAATGTGTGGCCTCCGGAAACATCGGGGAAGTGAGAGGAGGAGTATAGAGTGAAAAATGTGTCTATGTTGTAAAAAGCGTGTGTGTGGCGTCAATACAAAGGATGAGCCAAAGCTTGAGGTGACACTGACACCTGTTACAGCTCTTTTTGTCTTTCTTTTAAAAAGTTTGAGAGCCAATGTTTTGCTGTATTCTTTAGTTTTTGGTCTGTCTAAAGGTCCTTCGCTAGAATTGTGGAGTAATATATGCTGATTTTGTAAAAGATGCATTAGGTCTTGGTCATTTCTGTGTGAATTTATTATGCATATCTGCAGTTTGAGGGTTTAAAATACACTGAAAAATCTCAGCCTGAGAGATAAATATGTGATGGAAGAGCCAGTCCCTTCTCCCCAATGCAAACTACAGTATATTGAAATGTTTGCTTACTTTAAAATCTGTTAAAACCTGTATAATGTGTTTGTTGCTGTGATCAGTGTAAAGCAAAATGAGTCAAAGTCAAATGTGTAAGAAATTGGTCAGATCAGACCAAACAAAGCCAACAGGAAAGGTAAGAGGTTAGACTTCTCTTTTGCACAGCACTTTTAACACACACACATATATTTTTTTCATTTTGTTTACTCTGAATGAAATAATGTTGTTCAATGCAAAAACATTCACGGTGCAAATGTCACCAAAGACGGAAAAATACAATTTTTGAGACAAAAGTAAATGAATTAATGATGAGCTGCTAACGTCGCGCCTCGCTCTCAGATCTGCACGGCAGCGACTTCACCGCCCCGACCGACCGACAGCATTACTTATTCATGTGACTTCGGGGTGATAAATTATTCCCTCAGTACAAGCTCCGAGGCAGAGGAGGGCTACATGACTCCATTTAATTTCTCTTCTTTAAAAGTGACTGAATGTCCTCAAATGTTAAAGCTGGCTCTGAAAGGACCATGTTACATCTGACAAGACTTGTTCTAATTAGAGTATTTTATTTTTTATAATACATAATGTGGTTATAATATTGGATTCTGGCAGGTTATAAATAATGCTATTCTAATTATAAATATGCCATTCTACTTCCTCTTTGGGTCTATGGTACAATATTAGATACTAATGGGACTCCTGTGTTGGGTAATTAATTCATTTATGGTGTATTTGTAGCTAAATTAAATAATTGAACTGGTTATATCACCATAAATATGTTTTTTCTGTTTGTGTTCTTTCTGCTTTTTGTTCTTTGTCTTCTCATTTGTTTGTTTGCCTGGTGCAGTGTTGTGCCTTTTGACATTTTGTCAGCTTAGTCATATTTCTGTGGAAGTTTGATGGTGGGAGGACGCTTGTGGGAGTATTCAGGGAAGTGGATGCTGCACTATGTTCACTGTGGTTCAGTGTCATTCTCTGATTCAGGTTAAAAAACAAACAATTAAAAACAATTGCCAATGGCCAATTTTAGGATTGAAAATAAATAATAACAAATAATGGTTTTATGAGGTCTTAATACATATACACTGTAAAGTATGTCAATAGTGAAACTGCTTAAATGCTGTTTTGGGGGTTTAAACTGGACTTAAGATGCCTTACATTGGTTTGTAATTTTACCTACTGCTAACAAGCTGATGCTTCCCTATTCAATAATATAATACCAGATAATTTGAGGTAAGATACAGTCACCATAGCACCATTGTTTTCCACTGGAATTAATCATAACTACCATTAACTTTAAATAAAGCTTGAAGAACAGACAAATTCAAGAATTCTGTGTTCCTGCTTTTATAGTCAGTCTGTGGTTCAGTGTCATTCTCTGATTCAGGCTAAAAAACAAACAATTAAATAAATCATTGCTAATGGAGAATTTTAGGACTGATTAGACAAATAATGGTTTTGTGAAGTCTTAATACATATACACTGTAAATTCTGCCAATGGTGAAACTGCTTAAATGCTGTTTTGGAGGTTTAAACTGGACTTAAGATGCCTTACATTGGTTTGTAATTTTACCTACTGCTAACAAGCTGATGCTTCCCTATTCAATAATATAATACCAGATAATTTGAGGTAAGATACAGTCACCATAGCACCATTATTTTCCACTGGAATTATTCATAACTCCAATTAACTTTAAATAAAGCTTGAAGAACAGACAAATTCACGAATGTGTTTCTGTTTTCTGTGTTTTAGACCAACAAAGGATCTGATGTTATAGGTCTACAGATAACAAATACTGAGGAGAGCAAGCATGACATAAGAACAATCTGCAAAGTTCGCCACTGTGCTTTAAAACAGAGCAGCAGATGAAGACTACCTCCTAACGTCATTAATAAACACTAGACTGTCATCTACCAACGGTAATTGCGCAAAATGACATTTTCCTTCAGTTCTGGTTGATTTGGCAACACCTGAAGTCACTGATAGTTACTGCACATGTGGTTTAATACCACAGTAAACTCTATGAGTAGATACTTTGTTAGAAATAAAACAAGAGAGCAACTGATGTAGCTGTTTACAGTGCAGCCAAACAATCTCATGTTGTAGGTAGATGTAGAAAGGTAGTTTGAATCAATGGCTCCCCTACTAATGAAGAAAACTACTCGATGGAAAGTTAATTACAGAATCTAAATACATTGAAGGGCCATTGCTGAAAAAATGCCAACATAAATAGCATCAAAAACAGTGTTTGATTCATTGAAAATGTTAATTACTGCAACTTTAAGGTAAATGAGCCTGATTATAAATAGGTTTGGTACTGAAATTATGAACATAATCAAAAGGGAATATACTGTTAGTAGGCTGGAAATGCCTTTAAAATGTGATGTATGAAGGCAGGAAAGCAGTAACTCTCTGATCTGTAATTACCAAAATATCAAAGGACATTAAATCTTAACCAACCAACTAAATCTGTGTCGCCCAAACTATGCCAAACCATCAGAGACTTTTTAATTTCTGCACATTGGTGAATCAATCTGTTTTGAAGAAGAAGAAGAAGAATTGATGTGTGGCACACGAAGAGTAAAATATTGAGTTGTTCTTCGCGCTCTCTGTTGTATCCCTCGCTCCATCTGTTTCTGTCTCTTTCATTCACCCTAATCTTGTTTATTTTTTCACCTTCTGTTATTGTTTGATTTTCTCTCACCGTCTGTCTCTGTTTTTTTTAAGCCTCTGTCTCTTTCTCTGTGTTTTCCTCATGTTCACTTCAGACGTATTTAGTGTATCTGACGAAGGTGAAAGTACATTTCTACCACCGTGACAGTCTTTTTTAACCTTTCTTCTGTTTCTATTTACTTTATTTAACCTTTGTGTCGTCCTCCCGGGTCAAATTGACCCTGTCTGTTTTGACTGTTCCTTCCTTCCTCCCTCCCTCCTTCTTTCCATCCCTCATTCCTTCCTTCCTTCCTCCCTTTCTTCCTTCCGTCTGTCCTTTCATCCTCCCTCCCTCCTTCCTTCCTTCCTTTCCTTCCCTCCTTCCTTCTTTCCTCCCTCCCTCCTTCCTTCTTTCCTCCCTCATTTCCTTCCCTCTTTTCCTTCCTCCCTCCCTCCTTTCCTTCCTTCTTCCCTCCCTCCTTCCTTCATTCCTTTCCTCCCTTCCTTCCTCCCTCATCTCCTTCCTTCCTCCCTCATTTCCTTCCCTCTTTTCCTTCCTCCCTCCCTCCTTTCCTTCCTTCTTCCCTCCCTCCTTTCCTTCCTCCCCTCTCTCATTCTTCCCTCCCTCCTTTCCTTCCTTCTTTCTCCCTTCCCTCCCTTCCTTCCTTGACTGGAGGACAACAGGAGGGTTAAACAATTATAACAATTATAACAGAGCCTGTGGAATAAAATAAGAGGAAAATTGGGTTTTCGCATCATTTGAAGAAATTGTGCTTTATTTCACTGTAAAATAGGTAAATAAAAATAAGGTTCTGACTTTTTTATATTCTTTCATATTTGTTTTATGCCTCATGTGAGCTATTATGTCTTTTATTTATTCTTCTGTACAGCACTTTGGTCCACTGTGGTTGTTTTAAAGTGATAAACAAATACAGTTGGATTGGATTGGATTGAAAATGAATAAATGCATTAAGCACCTGATTTAAATAAAAGATAACCATAAAGATGTCGAGCCATTTCCATTATCCATGATCACTTTTATGGGGTCATTTTTGAGGTCTTAAATTATTTGTATTTCCAGCACCAGTTATGGTAAGTCAGGGGACTTACAAGTGACATGTTACAAGACAAACAGTCACAAGTGAAGCAGCAGAGGTGAAGGTTATTTTCTCCCAGAGCCACAAAAGATATTGTACGACAGATTGGTACCAACCACGACAAGTCAGCTAATATTGAAGAGAAAAACTGGTGGAGCGCCCCTTTAAGAAGAGCAAATAAATTCTGCTACTGCAATAATACTGAGATTATTTCAGCCTGTTTAACAACCACCTTTTTGCAGTTTTATACAAAAAAGTGTCTCGAAAGAAGACAGAAAAAAGCTAATTTGCTGCAAGAGAATCAAAAAATAATAATAGTTGTGTTGAAAACAGGTTTTTATATCACTGCCACAGCAGATTGTTCCACTTGTTTTAAGAGAATAAGACTTTTAGGATTCAATAAAGATGATTAAAATGGAAAAATATGGAGATATGAAGGTACATAGTGGTGATTCTGGAGGAAAGCGAGATTCTAGGACAAAGACAGACGAGGAAGGAGAAAAACTGAGGCAGACATATGGAGGCAGGTTTGCTTGTTGCAGCTGAAAGTCACAGGAAGCAGCAGCGTGTTGAATATCATGTAATTAATGGAGCAATTAGCGGCTACAGTACAGCGCGTTCACTCAGACATCTGCTCGGATGACAAACAACGAAATCGATCTGGCGTAGAGTCCCAACGCTCAGCCATTAAACAAACCATTCAGAGTCGATCTGAAAAACACACTGAAGGCTTCATTTGCACAGTTGGTACAGTAAATACAATATATTCTCCAGGTGTTTACTCATGATCTCTTTCACCTTTTCCGTGTTCACATCAGGTGTGTTTGCCTTTGAGCTGTTGGCTTATTAAACATCCATCTGTCATCTTAACAGCTTAACCAGATAATTTTTGATAAATTAAGTCTAAATGTACAGTAAACAAAACCAGATTAACAGACCTGAGCTAAATTGACAGATTAAAGTGACTACAAAGTAAACAAGCTTGCAGCAAAACAGCTTTCATATTAAAAACTGCAACTAACAGAAGTAACATACAGGTGGCTCAGTGCAATATCTTCCCATTCCTACTTTCAATCTTATTTTCTGGTAATAATGCTGTTTCATATTAAAATACTGGAGCAGGAAAACGACTCAGATTTAAGCAGGCGGGGAGCTCCGGTCCTCTGAAATTAGGCCAACGTGGAAGTAACTTAAAACTGCATTCTATCAAAAGGCCACCAGGGGGCGACCGTTTTGGTGTCAAAAGGACTTCCGTCTCTATACAAGTCAATGGAGAATTCACCAACTTCTCACTTGATTTCTAACCTCAGTAAACGTTTCCAAAAGGTGTTTATGGTCTCAATCGCTAGTTTAAAGCCTTCTTCAATGCAGTATGATGTTCATTTGGGACATTTTGGCCTCTCTGATTTTATATTTGACGATAAAGCAGGGTATGCATTAGGGCGTGTCTACGTGGTGATTCACAGGTTGATTTGTCCACAGGTTCAGGAGGGCGCCTAATGCCCCTCCTGATGCCCATATAAGTAGAATCCGTGTTTTTATTTTTCCCTGCATGCACTTGAAATTTTTAAGATGGCGCTGCTCAGACTATTGGCTTCCGAGCAGCAGTCCACAAACCAATGGGTGAAGTCACGGATGTTATGTCCATTTTATATACAGTCTATGGATTTAAACTACATTATTAAAGGCATTTTTGGGTGTATGTACTTTATTATCTGATTCTTTTCTCAGGTATATATTTGTAAAAAGAGTTTCTGCAGGTCAGACATTTGTTCAAACACTGAGCTACCTCTTTAAGGCAGTGAGAGTAACAACTGTCCTTTCTCGGGGGCAAAGGAGGAAGTAGTGTAACATTTTCATCCGGCTGAAAAAGGTCGTATGGATGACAGTGGAGACGACTACTGTCAGTGTTAGTTAACTTAAACAATGAGTTTGACATTTACAAATTCACTTATTGAGAGTTGAAGAGATGAAAAGAAGGGACTCGGAATCTATTCTGGTCAACATGTCTTAACCAAGAAATAGTACAAAACCCTTCATAATATGGTGAATTATCTTCTTTTTTTTGAGGTGCGGCCGCATTTGTTAGCATGGGACGGAGCAAAGAAAGCTGTTTTACTTGTGCTAAATTAAGCTAAGCTAACCATCTCTTGGCTGAAGCTTAATTTTCAGCAAGTGGTATCAATCTTCTCGTATAACTCGTGCATTTCACAAAATGTTGAACCACAAAAGCAAAACCTTGGACATTTATTTATTTTTTTATTGGCCTATAAAGTCATACAGAGAGCAGATAAAGACATAATGACATGTATGGAAGCAACATGAGTGACAGATGATGTATGTGGTTGACATTTTTGTAGGAAAGTCATCAATTACGCCATAATTTCTAGCATGTATAGCAGGAATATAAATGTGATATTTTACAAAAAAGCTATGTAATTAATGTCATCCAAATAAAATCTGATGTAAAATACTGTTTCTTGAAGTCTATAGAAACCTTCTTCTGTCCCTGCTTTCCAATGTTGATGGTAGAAAGGGAACAATTCTCATAGATTTTCTGTCTATGGACTAATATATGAATCAACTAATCATTGCAGCTGTAGTTTTAACAAATTCGAACATCAACATAAACTCCATTTTGGGGTCAGACCCTCAGAAATAAGGATGAAGAAGAAGAGGAAAACTTAAAGGAAGGAAACCACACTGCAACAAAGATGTATAGGAGTTTTTATCTGCATTTATAAAACCATGGGATGAATGAAACAACGTTCTCTGACACAAGAAACTAAACCGAGTATAACTAATACCAACAATCCATCACAAAATGACTGCCGTTTTTTTGTGAGCAGATGAATGGAAATCTTTTACAACTGTGTGATTTGCATGAAACACAAAGAAGCGAGGAAAGAAGAAAGAAAAGCAAAACAAATAAATAAACAGATGAGGAAACAAAAAAACGAGCAGAGAAAAGGCAGCTGGTGATGAAGAAGAATCAAACAGCTGGTGACATTTTCAGAGTGAACTCATTCAGCCCGAAGAAAAAAAAGACAAAAGAGCCTCAAACGCTGCCGACACGCTCACCTCTGACTGCGTCCGTTTGCTTGACATTTAATTATCTGCTGATATTTTACTATTTGCATTAATACAGAATGTCATTCATCCATCCATCTCTTCATCCATCCATCCATGTCTTCATGCATCCATCCATCATCCTGACTTTTTCCCATCCATCTTTCACATTTTTTTCCTTCTCCTTTCATTTATCAACCCTCCGTCCATGTCAGTCATTTCTCTGCCAGTTTTTAACCTTTCATACATGATCAACTTCTACTTTCATCCATCCATCCATCTATCCATCCATCCGTCTATCCATCCATCCGGCAACTATGCCATTAATCAATTGGTCCATCTCTGCACTTTAGCCCAATACTCCTGACTTTTTCCATCCATCCTTCCACTCTTTTATTCATTGAGTCTTTAATCCATCGTCCGTCCATCCATCCATCCATGCATCCATCCACCTATCCATCCATTCTTCCATCGATCCATCCTCCTGACTTTTTTCAATGCATCTTTCCAATCTTTTATTCATTCAATCTTTAATCCATCCATCCATCCATCAGTCTTTTTGCACCCATTATGCTGCCACCTACCCATCTATAAGCCCTCATTCATTTACACTGGACATCCTCCTCTGTGTTGCAGTGAAACTTGGACCAGGTTCAAAATCTGCATTTGGACCTCCTGCTGTGTCAGTGGTTCCATTCAAATGAATGAGAGCACTGTGTTTTTCCATGCAGAGCTAATGTTGATATGACTGTTGCTTAAACCTTTGATCTATTATCCACTCTTCTGCCAATTTATCCAACGTCCATCCAATCACTGGTCAGTTCTCCATCTTCTGCCCATTTCTTTATCTTCCACCACAATCATCCATCTATTCATCCATCAAGGTTTATTTTTCATCTATCCATCCACCCCTAACCTACCCATCCATCTGCATTCACCTGTTCTTCCATTCAGCCTGTCCATCATTTACTACTTCTCTTTTTATAAGCTATTCATCCAATCTACTGTATTTTTGCATCTCTTGTGTTGACCAGCTCCCACCAACTCCTCCATCTTTTGAGTACTCTCCTGCCATTTCATCCATCTGTTCATCCATCAATCAAGAAATGCATCCATCAGATCTGTATTTTTAGTCTATTAGTGTTTTTAATGCTTCTTTTAAGGTGGTATAAGCTATCAGTAAATCTTTGTCATTACTATAATATTAACAAAAGCTGCTTTAATAACATCTGGATTTTAACAGATTTACATGAGAGTATTTCCTTAAGGTCGCATTCATCAACTCAACCAACTTTCAAGTAAAACAACAACTGATTTGTCAAAACAATCCTTTCGATAATAGCCAGCTAAGGAATTCTTCAGACCAGCACAGTTTGGGAAGTAATTTTATGAAAATGAACCAATCATTTAATCAAGAACATTGAATCCAAAGTTGACAAGATGACAACAACAACACAGAATATGTTGTCCCTGAAATGACAATGCGTAATTCACGGACATGGGGCCAATGATATCACACATACATACTCCACTGACTCTGGCTACTTTTTGAGCTTTATATATATATATATATATATATGTTGCTGCGGACCTCCTCCCCTCAGGCAACGGAGGATGGAGGGGGAGGAAGCAGGCAATAAATCACAAACGAGGCATTCGTCCATTTGTCTTGCGGTTGGGTGGCTGAAGGAAGAGAAAGAGGGAAAAGAACGAATGAAAGAGGGTGGGGGTGCAAGGGTGGACATAAAGAGAGAGGGAGGATAACAAAGAGAAATGAGGACAGAGAGAGGAGGAGGGAAAATGGGGGGAAGGTAGGAAAGAAGGATGGAGAAAGGAAGATGATGATTGGGTAGGGGAAAAAAGGAGTGTAGAAATATGAAAGCCTACTGTAAAAGTAGAGAAATAGAAAGAGGGATGAGATGGAGGAAGGAGAAAACTTGAGCAAAAGATTGATGGGGTGTGAGAAATGTATCAGAAAGGAAAATAATGCAAGAAGAAGAAATTGGAAGGAGACAACGACAGGTAAAGGAAGAGAGGAAATGATAGAGGGAGAGAAACTGGAGGGTGAGAGAATGAGTGAGTGGGTGAAACAAAAGAGACATTGAAAATGGATAAGACACAAAGAAGTCAATGAGATGAGATCAGGAAGGAGAGAGAAGATGCAGAAATAAAGGAAGTGAAATGGGACTAACAATGGGAGAGAGGTAAAGAAAAAAAAGAATGTGAAAGACGGGGTGTAGTCGCTGTCAATGCAGTGATACGAGACTGTCCTCAAGATAAACAACACAATAGGTCATAACATCAGTCACCCAAAAACAGACATCATCTCTACTTCAGTAGTTTCATAAAATTGGACCAAAAATATGGCCATTGGTATCAAGTTTAATTGCCGAAGAGATTGCATATCCAAACAAATCAATATTAACACCCATCAGCTCTTAACTTTCAAATGATCATCAAATATTGTAAAAACCTGACTGAAAGTGTTCTTTTCTTGATGTAGCGTCAACATTTAAGAAATGTTCCAGCATCGTATTTATTGGAAAATGTATTTGCCTCGAGGGTCAGACCACCCAAATGACCAATTCAAGTCCCCATGAAATGACTTCACATGACTTCTACTTCCCGTAAACCAGAATATCTTGAATGGTGATACCGCCCTGCATTAGTGGGAGTAAATTCAAACAATTAAACCTGCATTAATCTTTAAACATCCTTTCTCATCCACCTACCCTTTAAAACAACATTGTGTTTCTCTCCCAAACTTATATCTTATTAGTTTACACTTAAAAATAATCCATCCCTTCCTGCGCTATGTCCCGCCCCAACATCTTGTTTCAGCCGGAAATACATAAAATCAAAGAAGTAAAAGTGTCAATTCATGGGGACTTTAAATAAACATTTCTCCATTGTTATCAAAAACTGAATCCTTGCATTGCCACTGGAGGTAAGGAAGTATTATTCTTAATAGTAGTAGTATTTTATTTGGATGAACTGACCCTTTAATTACCCTTCAGAACTCACATATAAACCCATTCACTCTGAGAGAACTGCCATTATAGATGTCAGAGCAATATTTCTTTTTCATTTTACAGTCTTGAGACTTTCATGAGGTCATGTGAACAGTTTGATGGCCCCACTGGTGTCAATTCTAGCTGTAGCCACAAGTCACCTGCTAACAGCTGCAAAAAGCACATTTGCTTTCTCAGTCAGCATGCGAAAGCCCCCTGAAGCCAAACATCTGTCCTCAGGCCTGCAGACTTCACAGACAAACGGACTGTGCACACATCACTGCTGGATGATGGCGGAAAGCTGATTGATGTGTTGTGGTTGAAATAGTAGGAAAGGTGTTCCAGGTAGTGCTCATAAAGCTCCACTTGTCAGTATTGTCATAAAAAACTCTCTACTGTACTTTGAAATGGATCGCTTGTAGTGACAAACCCACAGAGTTGTCACCGACTCTCCAGCTTTATGGAGCTTTTTTTGCCTCTTTTAGCTCATAGTTTTTGTTTTATGTCACATTTAATGTATAGTTCAGAGTAGGGGTGGGGGAAAACATAGATACAGTATAGTATTGCAATATTTTGGACGATACATGGACACCAAGTCCAAGTTTTTTTTCCTTTGGGGACATAATTTGCAGGTGAAAAGGTGTAATGAATTGCAATATATTGCATATATATTTCAAAATCGCAATAATATTGTATCGTGACACAAGTATCGTGATAATATTGCATCGTGGAGCCTCTGATGATTCCCACCCCTAGTTCAGAGTCTTAGCTCTCATTGACCCCATTTCCAGCAAGAGGCAGCTGGTTTTTGCAAAGAACCACTGATAAACTCACTGTATGCTACCAGCCGGCAGACAGACCAAGTTAGAGATTAGCCAGTGACGGAAGTGAAATATCTAGCAGCTAAAGAGCCATAAGTCCATCGGATCACGGTTCAATTTGTGAGAAACAGTTTACTCTTTAGGGTTACATTACTCCTAAAAGCTCAATTTAATTTCAGTATATTCTTATTTTATCTGTAAAGTTGTCAAACATTCACATGATTGTGAAGGATTCTCTTCATGAGGGCAAATTATGGTTTTAATTAGACCAACTAGAAGAACAAGTGTTACAACTATTAACACCACACAGCAAGGATAGGCAGACAAAACACTACAGCTACAAATGTAGGCTAAAAAAAATGGGACACCAAGTACAGGAGAAAAACAGGCAGAAGTGGAGGCTGGTGGTGGACTGGTTGAGGACGGAAAGGAGATTCAACCTCTGTTTAAAATCCAGTTTTTCTTTGCAAAAATAAAAAAAAAAAACCAACAAAAAGTTAGATTTCAGAGCCCAATAAAAGAACAAACCATTACCCGGAGCCTAAATGTTACTGGAAGCCTGGTAGAATAAAAAATAATGTTCAAGAAGTGAATCTCTAACCCTACACACACTATATCATGCTGTGCGATGCTTTGGATGAACACGTCCACCAACTAGCAAAGGAGAAGCAAGATGATACACTGAATTAGTAATAGTAAAGCTGTGTAGCACAGTGTCTTTGCTCTTCTAACTCTGTTTGTACGGGCCAGAAGTCCTCAGAGACAAACACTCCATAATGCATGCAGAGCTGAGTGGTTTGTCTTCAGTCGGACCGCGCTGTCTGCTCCGCCGGGCCGGACAGATCGAGGTCAAAGGCGTTTCACCGAATCAGGGCAGACATGTTGACTTTCTGTAACACCACCGGTAGTCACGACACTCTCAGACTGAGGTGTTTTTTTTTCAAGTGTCAAACATTGTTGATACTTTGAACTTAAAGTATAAGATGAGAATGAATTGTGTGTGAAGTATGTGTGAACTGTATGGATACAAATATTTACGGACACTGATGCATTTCTAGGATGGAAAATTCACTATTTCAAAACACCCTTATTCCTGTAGGTCTACTGATTTGAAGAACTACTCTACCCAGCTCACTGTGACTAAGCAGTGTTCAATAACTGATATCATAAAGTTATTTGTAATTCTGGTACAATTACTAAATTGTAGCCAGTGTTACAGCACTAGTAAAGAAAAACAGCAAGTCGTCAGCAAATAAATTGACTTTTTCTGACGGACCTAATCTGATCAAACCTCTGTCAGGCTTTTTTTATCTTTCCATCTTTGATGCTCAGTGCTCATGACTGTGGGTTTTTTTGGGGGCATTGTTTGTTTGAGGTTATATACAGTAGGTGCGAACAGCCTTGGCACTTCTCTTTACTCCACAAAAACTGGAAGAACATCACTTTGGTTAGCTCTTTTTTTCCCCCTTTCATATTTGTTCCTCTCTCTTCTGATTACCTGAAACAAAACTTGGGCCAGCAAATATACTTTTTAGCCAATTTCCCTCCTCTGCCTCTGAAGAGAAGTATTGAAGGATTTTCAAAAAGAAAAAGAGATGAGGAGAAAAAGGGTGGTAATGCAACATTAGACTAGATGGTTGTTTGGTTTCTTTTGGAAGGGCTACAACTAATGCAATGCAACGCTGATATGAACAATTGGCGACAGAGGTGCACAAAACAGACATTAATTTAGAAGAAAATATGGAGAGATGCTTTTTCTAAAGATGACCCTGATTTCACCAAATTGGCAATTTAAGATCAAAAGTCAGAACCAGGACAAAGATAATCAGAGACAGAGAGGATTCAAATGTACTCATACTGTATGTTAATCTAACTGAGCTGTGCTGCTGTTTGTTTCTTCCTTCAGCTATTTTTTTCCTGTCAATAAGCGCTCATTGAGCACCCCCCACCCCACCCCACCCCCACTTCACTACATCAGGGTTAAGAGGGCTGTGGTAAGTGGCCAGCAGCATGATGTGTGGGTGGGAGGTTTTGCTACGCCTGCCAACTGCTTGAGTACAGTGATGAATGTTGCTGGGAGATGAAGAGCTGCACTGTAAAAAATAAAAATAAATAAACCAAATCAAGAAATGAGCAGAGGAATCATCCTTGTTACATCTGTACCTCTTTGTTTATTGCTTGTATAGAGCTTGCACTGATTATTTTTTTTAATGTATAATGCATTACAAAATAGTGGAAAATACAGATTACATGTCAGCATCCAAGGTGAAGTCAACTTATCTAATTAACCTGTATTATTTCATCTGAACAAACAATTTTAATACCACAAAATATTCAATTTACAATTATAGAAAACAGATAAAGTCAATTAACTGGAATGTTTTGTATAAGAGAAAACTCCACTCTGTACTGTTTGAAGTTTAAAAGAAAAAAACAACTTTGCCTTTTTGGTGATCAGACAGACCAACAGAGTGATGAGTCTGTCAGTAGTTAGTGTGAAATTGTAATGTTGTAATGTCAGTTTTGATAACATGACTTACGTTACATGATGTTTGTCATTACCTTAAATAGACACAACATTCACCACTTTTTATAATTCAACTTTTTATTGTAATGATTTGAATAAGAGGCAGTAATGCTATTATCACTAAATGTGAGCTACAGTAAACTGGTCTTATTTTCTAGAGATGGATTAACTATTATGTTATTTGACTTTCTTTTTAAATGAAATACTGATTAATATACTTGATCATCATCAGCATATATTGGATTCATATGATGCCCAGGCTTTAGTTCCCTAAATATCCTGTTTTGGTTGAGAGTGATTCAAAGGAAACAAAGTCGTATGTCTAAAATAACATCAACTCTGACTAATAATAATATCAATTATCATATTATTATTTCAATATTTTTTGCAGCAATCATGAGGCATTTTTTACAGTATTGTTTATTGCCCCCCTTAGATGCAGCAGTGACCCAATACACTAAGTACTAATAGGCCCATTAGACCCCCACCAGTCCATCATGGCTCATTAATAACTACTTGTAACATTTCATCATCTACTGTGAGAGCTGAACCTCAGTGAACTCCTGCAAAGCAGTCTGAATAAGATCATTATCTAAATCCTGAACATCTTACTGTGAAGTTGTCAACATTGTGTGAGTTGGAGCATCGGTTCGGTGGAGAGGTGGGGACAGTATATAATCAAGTTATGCTCAATATAGCTCTTCCTGTTTGACAGTGTAGATTTGACAGCAGGAACAATAGATGATTAGCATTAAACATGGAGCTCTGGTGCTTGCAGTGGGTCGCTCGCTGCCCCACGCCGACAGGAAGATCTGCAGAGTTTAAAAATACTGAGAGACCACAGGCTGCTGTCTGAGAGAAGCCTCATGTCTAATAACATTATTTAAGGAGACAATATTAGCTCATTAAGGAGATTACGGCACACAGCAGGAAGCAGGGGAAGACGTTGGGAATCTGAATGTTGAGTATTTTCTGGTTCACACATTTGTATCAAGGCTGCAGTGTTATTTATTTTACTTAAATAAATAAATTATGGTCACATTTGTCTTTTTATACTTCCACATCTACAGAAAAGAGAGAAAATAAGCACCCATGTAATCACAGGCTGTTGAGTCACAAGAGTAACATATTCAAGAAAAGGAAGTCGCACATTACTCTGACGCAATCCTCACTTTCCAGGAACAGAAATAACTTCATTAAAATAATAAAGACTAAAGTTCCCAGCCAAGCAGTTGCTGCAATGACGTTATTAGCTGACACAATTCTTACATCTGTACTACTAGAGGGGTGAGTAAAATTTAAAGTTTCTCCCAAGGGTGCTGCTTGTTTTTACAGCATGGAGACTATTTTAGGATTCTCAGACTCCGCTTAGTCACAGCTTGCACCTCAACTGTTTCAACACTTGAAAAGACTATTTTTTCTATCTTAACAATGGATCCAATGACAGTGTGTAACATGATAGATAGCCTGCAGTGATGAACCCACTGAAAATAAATAACAACTCTCAATGTTTTTAGCCTCTTTTAGCTCTTAGTTTAGCACATTTACTCAGCACTATCACCAGTTTCCAGCAGCATCAGGCAGCTGTTTTCTACAAACAAGCTGTGATGACCTCGCTGTAATGGCACCAAACAGCCACTGGGCCAGAGGTGTTTCCATAGACTGTATATAAGAAATGGACGTAACATCCGTGACGTCACCCATTGGTTTGTGGACTGCTGCTCGGAGGCCAATAGTTTCGGATCTGAGCAGCGCCATCTTGAAAATTTCAGGTGCATGCCGGGAAAAATAAAAACACGGATTTTACTTATATGGGCATCAGGAGGAGCAAGAGGGTGAGTGGGGGAGGTTGTAAGGGCTGGATCTACCACAGTCTACACCGGCAACCTGGTGATGCTAACCAAGTTAGCTGTTACGACTATAACCACTAAACTCTGGAGAAAACTGTCGGTGTGAAACAAGTTCACGGCTATTTCCTGCAGTCTATCTGTCCGCGCTCCTGAACGTGTAAATCAATCACGACGTAGCCACGCCCTAATGCATACCCTGCTTTATCGTCAAATATAAAATCAGGGAGGCCAAAATTTCACAAATGAACATCATACTGCATTGAAGAAGGCTTTAAAACTAGCGATTGAGACCATAAACACATTTTGAAAACGTTTACTGAGGTTATAAATCAAGTGAGAAGTTGGTGAATTCTCCATTGACTTGTATAGAGACGGAAGTCCTTCTGACAGCAAAACGGTCGCCCCCTGGTGGCCTTTTGATAGAATGCAGTGTTAAGTTACTTCCACGTTGGCATCATTTCAGAGGACTGAAACTCCCCGCCTAGGTGTTTCTCAAGTGTTGGTAGAGACCAAACCAGAGTTAAAAGGAGAGTGAATTGTCAAATTAGATTCATCAGGTGGAGGAACAAGTGTGTTTTCTCCCTACACTTCATTGAAATAATAAAGACAAGTTCCCAGCCAAGCAGTTGGTGCAATGACGATGTTAGCTGACATTATTCTTAGATCATTACTACTAGAGGGATGAGTAAAGTTTCTCTTAAGGGTGGCGCTTGTTGTAACAGCACAGAGGCTAATTTAGGATTCTCAGACTTCTCAGCTCAGTCAAAACTAACACCTCAACTGTTTTTACACTTTGCTGTGAGCTACATGCTGAATTGGTTAACAAGCTTCAAGTGTGAATGTTTATACATGAACCACCATTGGTCATAAATTCCTGACTCTCTGGTCACCTAACGATTCTCACAGTGAGATATAGCAGCACCTTTTTAGATTAAAGACCAACTATTCTACTACTTTTCTCTCATGATTGTTTGTGTCTAAAATAACATCATCTCTGTCGAATAATAATAAAATCTCTCATTATATTTTAATATGTTTTGCAGCACTCACACACATTTATTGTTCTCCTTAGATGGAGCAGTGACCCCCCCCCCCCTACACAAGTACTAATAGGCCCATTTGAGCACCAGACCATCATGGCTCGTTAATAACTGCTTGTAACGTTTGATCATCTACTGTGAGGGCTGAACCTCAGTGAACTCCTCTTTTGTCTCAGTCTAAAATCACACAGTGTACAGAAGCCTTTAGCTGCCACATGCAGATATTATATTAGAAATAGTGGCATTGAATGCTTTGTAGAAAGACAAATAAATGCAATCAGACCTACTTTATATTTTTTACAAAACGAAATCTGTGAATGCTGAAAAGTTGAACATAATTTGTATGATATATATTTACTGTTTTCCAATTACGATGCCATTTAACTTTCAATCAATGTCAAAAAATGCTAAAAACTTGGAGCTACAGCGCAGAGGATTCAGTAAAAACAGAAACTTCCCCATCTGTTACTCTTCCATTGTCCAGTTCATGTCACTTCTGTCTCACGCTAATTCTAATTCATGACCTGTTTCTGTTTCAGACCACATACAGACACTGCTGTCACGCTGCCAACATTGTGCAGAACAGTGAAGCACGGCCAAGATTTGCCCCATTTCCTGTCAGTAACTGACAGCGTGAGGAGCTCCATGATAAACGCTGTGACAGCCGGGTGTAAAAACAGGACTTCAGAGGCCTCGTTACACTGGCGGCTCGCCAAGGCAACGTGCCCGAACACACTACGACTCGCGTTTCTTATGCAGCATACAAAGACAGCTGCAGCGTCAAAGTGAAGATAATTAAAAGTCTAAATGAAAAGCTCAGCATACCGTTTCAGCAGGAATTGTCTCTTTGGTTTCTTCTGAATGTATTGAAGGTATTTAGTTGGAATTAAGTAAATTAGCTCTGCTTCAAGGCAGCGGCCGTGTGCGCCGGCCGCAAGTTGTTTAACTTGTCGGTGGAACCTGCTGTGCAGTTAATTAGCTGGGTATTCTGGATGGTGGGATTCATTACACGGCTGATTGAACAATAAATCCATGTGTTTTCTGAGGGGTGACACGAGGGGCTCGCTGAAGCTGAGGTCGAAGTGCAGAAACAGCTTTGTCCAAGGAGCCCTGGAAACGCCACAGTAATGTGTTTCTGAATTAAAAAGGGCAAAATATGTGTATGATTTATTGCATATAGGATCATATTTTCATTCTCTGGGGGCAGACAGTGGAGCCACAACTCTCTGCTGTCTGTGGTTTGCTGTATATCATTTAATTGCAGTAATTATTCTTTGTCTCAACATCTGTCCTGTCCTACATTTAATATAAAAATAACACAGAAAATGGCGTTTTTTAAAACCTTGTATACATTAATATAATCCACACTTTTAATACAAATTATAATGATAACCATTATGATTATATACTCAACAGAATAGTAATTTTGCACATAGTTTGTTTTACTTTGTATTCTGGTAAATTTTGGTATCCTTAAACTCCAAATTCATTCAGATTTCAGATCAAATGGGTGTTTTTTTTCCCCCTGTGGAGACTTTCTGTTCATGACTCATACGATATGTCTGGACTGGTCTAATTTTTTATTTTCTAGTAGAAAATTATCAGAAAAAAGTATGAAAAAATTGGGTCCCATCTTGGCTCTCATGATGTTCAGTCATTTCTTTGATTTGATCATTTGATCATTGACATTGTACAACCGGCACTGCTCCCAGTAAATCTCTAACCCCCCCCCAACATGGACAGTTTGACACACTGCACTTTTTAATGTCCAATAATCTGCTATATTAGCACTTCATGTATACTACTAATTTCAATTCAACTGTGCAATATACATATACACGATATAATCTCTGGTATATTACCACTCAATACCAATGTTACTCTTTAAATGTAAATAATGTCACAATTATTTGATTATATATATTTTTTTACTATTATTTATCTTATTCTTTTCTTATTGCTGCTCTTCTATTTCACTGTCCACTTGCTGCTGTAATAATTCAGATTTCCTCATTGTGGGGCTAATAAAGGAATATCTTATCTTTTACGGTTCATATTTTTTTTACCTTTAAATCACAACATTATGGTTTTCATCTTTCATTTTACTGATACTGAAAGTGAGACGTCACCTGTTGTTTTTTGTTCTGTTTGTAAGAGAAATGAAGTGACTGAGTTTAAAGTGTTTGGCTAAAATGATTTAAACGTTATCTTAATAAAGCTGCATGAAGGTGGAACAGTCACACTTAACATTACAGAGATGAAACACATTAACATGATTCTCTGTCTCCATCTTAGATCAGGTAAACTGTAAACATTTATCACCAGCCGGGTGAAACACTCATCAGACTGAGATGAAGCCTCCTCTGTCTCTGCCTTTCCCTCCCCGCTGCTACACAAGCTGCTTTCTCTCCCAAGTCAGCCGAAACGTCACCGACTGGCACGCGCTAACGTGGTGATCCACGGCAACAGGTGCCAAAGGGTCGTTGCTGGGGTAACGGTGGCTCTTTGCATCAGCTATAGGACACTGGTAAAGAGGGAAGAGGCCAACAACACTGAGTTCAGGTGAGAACAAGAGGCAGAAACCCTAAATAAACAGGAGCAGGGATGTAAACTAATAATCCTACTGTTATTACTACTAATACTACTGCATGTACTACCATTAGTGTTGCTGCTATTACTGCTGTTGAGCTGCACAGGATGTAAAAGACTGATTTAAAACTGTTCTTCACATTTGTTTTAGCAGGAAGTGAAGAGGTCAATGTGATGTCCTGTTATTAGT
Organism: Scomber scombrus; assembly: GCF_963691925.1. Taxonomy (NCBI): domain Eukaryota; kingdom Metazoa; phylum Chordata; class Actinopteri; order Scombriformes; family Scombridae; genus Scomber; species Scomber scombrus. The sequence continues at coordinate 3,156,784 of NC_084978.1, read as the reverse complement.
CCATTAAATGTCTGAGTGAGTCATTAAAAAAGAATTAAATGTAAAAATGTGTTACCGTGAGTCATCTAATGGGGATTGAATTTGAAATATATCACAGGTGTGAGACATATAATGAGTCAGAGAGGCGACGTTGACTCAGACAGTTATTAAAATGAATCATCAATCCAGGAGCTGATCAGCGAGATGATCCATCAGCTGCAGAAAGAACCACAGCAGATGAAGACAGGTAGACTGAGAGATTAAAAAAACACGCACACACAGATATGTCTGGTACCGATATGTCAAAGCCCCCCCGACCCCAAACAGGAAAAACACCTCCAGACAGACGACTGACTCTTTCAGTGACATTTTGCAGGTGAACCAGACTTCTCTCTCTCTAGAGATGCCGTTCATTCAAACACTGCACCAAACTCCAGCATTGAGTTCATACACTAGACATAGAGAGAAGCTGTCTGACTCCTCTCCAAAGCTTCTTAACATAGCTCATCCATACTGACTCTTTCTTTTGATAAAATATGTGAAGATTTGATGTGTAAACACAGACATTTAGATATAATGTTACTTTTAACACTTAATTAATGTTCATATTCTGACCTTTCATGGCTTCTCCTCATACTTTTCCTGCCATCTGTTTAATGTTTTATTTTTTACACTTTTACTGGCACTTTTTGCACACTGAGTATTTTATTATTATTTATTACATATTCATATATTTATTTTATTACTACAACTTTTGAGTATTTTAAGTGATTTTTTTTTGCCATTGGAACCATAAATCTATTTTTAATTCATTAACAGCACTCATTAATGAATGGGAGATTAATCCTTAATGAAGCTTTCTGAGAGCAGAGAGTGTGTATTATTTAGGTTTTACACTATTTATTTATGGCCACACTATATTGTGGTGTAATATTAACTAAAACTGGAGAACATTACAGCCAGCCATGATTTCAATGAATTTTATTGAATGTGAACAAAGCAACATTTTTCTGAATGGTGATGAATCACTCTGAATGTTTTGACTCTAAACTGTGAAGCAGCAGCAGGTGAGTCGGATAAAACCATCCTCTGCCCTCCGTCCTCCTCCCTTCAGGCTCCCTATTAGCTTCTGCTGTCATAACTGTGGAGCTTCACCCTCAACACCCAGCAGTGTGTGTGTGTGTGTGTGTGTGTGTGTGTGTGTGTGTGTGTGTGTGTGTGTGTGTGTGTGTGTGTGTGTGTGGTCTTGTACTTCTATCTTTGTGAGAAAAATTTGAGTATTTGATCATTGCACGTTCTCCTTCCTAAACATCCATCCCCTAAAATACATACACATACTGAATTTAATGACTCTTGTCCCCCAAAGGAAAGTAAGGTACCTAAATCTGACTTTTACCAGTTTGTGTATTTGTGTACAAAGACCTCCAAAAGTTAAATTAAAATGATTTGTCCCCAATCTCAAGATTAAAATTCTGTATGAAAAAAAGATTTTTAGTAACAATGCCAAACATTTGATGGTTTCATGTTCTCAGGTTTGAGTATTTGCTGCTTTTCTTCATCTTACATTATAATAAATTGAATATATTTGTCTTTTAAACTGTTGATCGTCCAAAATCAGACATCTGATAACATCACTTTGGGCTCCAAGAAGCTGATTTGAGTGTTTTTTTATTGACCAAAACAACTGATAATTGGAAGATCAAATCGATAAAATACTCATAATAATCATAGTTGCATTTAGTTGTAATAGAATTAGTTTTAATACTGTAGTTTATTCTCCATTAAAGCAGAATATCAGAGCTGAGCAGTGCAAAGGTTTTTCCTGCGATTGTATAATTGTGCTTGGTGTCATTGTATCTGATCCTCGTCTGTAAACCTCCTTTTAAATCTCGGCAGCTGTGAAATCTAAGAGCGTGACGGCTTCGTTAACCTCGTAACCTTCATCTGTGAAAACTGATCAATCGAAAAACGTGAAGAGAAACACTCAAGATGCCTGAAGCCTTTTTCCAATTCTGAGAATCGTCGTTCCTCGAAGCTTCACGTTTCCTTAGCGACAAACCCTCGTCCTAGCTGTCACTGTGTCATAATTTGTAGATAATAGATGATATTTTACATTTTTATACCACCATAAACACACATTCAAAACACTGAAAGGTGATAAATGAATGAAACAGTAAATCTGCCAACACATATTTTTAGACTAAACCTTAGCTTGAACCTGAGAGTATCAGACTGAGTAGTGTAGTGAGAAGTGTCACAGCAGGGAAACTGTGAGATTCACTCTAAATAAAGAGCTCCAGGAGGCCTAATTGAAGGTATTTCAGTTCACAGCTGGTTATTAATAAAGCATCTTTTATGAATTCTCTCTGACGTAGAGTCGCTCCTGTGGTGAGGCTCACACACACACACACACACACACACACATCACTGTATTGACCCTGCTGTTGTTTTCATTTGTTTGACATAATCAGAGCATCAAGGATTTGTTCAATATGAAAATGTTTTGCAGCTGTTTTGAACATTTTTTTCAGGTTTCCTCCTAAAAATGCTCAACTTGTTTCATTGTCTCCTGTCTGAAAGATGAATTGTGATAAATATAGAAGTTAAAAAAACAATATGGGGGACTGGTGTGCATCCAAATTAAAGAGTTAGATGGTTCTTTATATTGGGTTTTCTCAGTCGGCCTTCTTCAGTGTGTAACAGTCCTTCAGTTTCCTGGTTGTAACTTTACACCGCCAATAAGCGTCAATCAACATTATTACCAACAGGTGCACCAAGTGGCCACCTGTAATCAGATCTGCCTCTCCGGAAATGTCATCAGGCCCCTTCCCAAAGTTAAATCTCCACAAACATAACCGTTAACATATTTTTACAGATTTACAGCCTACATGTTTCCAGATATACAATCACACAGATATTAACAACAACAACTTCCAACCACCAAAGACCACAAAGCAAATACAGATATGGTATACTTCATATCGCAGTATGAAGAACTGAAGGTTTTAAAGGTTTTAAATGTATGTTATATTTGTATTCCTGCTTGCTTTATCCTTTGTATAGCTACTGTTTTGCATCTAATCTCCTCCCTGGAATCAATAAAGGGTTATCTTATACTGGTTTTTATTATTATATTGGTTTCTGTCATATTTTGGATATGTTTACATGGAACATACAGAACCTTTATTATTCTAATATCCAGATTCCTGATAATCTTTGACTCGTCCACATCCGTCATTTTCTCTTATCATTTCTCAGCCACAGCAACAGTTGAGGGTGAACTCAGCTTATTTATTTTTTCCCAATTTCCCAACATTGGGAAACTGTAATCAGATGGGGATGACTGTATCTATCTTCTGGCTGCCTGGACTCTGTGTCACTCTGCTGGGTTTGGCTTCTCCATCTGATCAACAGTAACTGAAGACGACTGCAACTATACAGTTTAGTCTTTAATTTTCATTTCAGTGACACTGAGGTATTAAATACTGCAGGGTGACAAGCAGGTGATGCATTTTATAGCAAGATATTAAAATAATTTGCATTTTCAGGTGGATTTTGCTCCTCACTTATTAATAGTGACACACTAGCATCAAATATGGTTTGAATGGGTTCAGATGGCAGATCTGCTCTTCTTGTATTTTCCTTCATTTGTTTAATTTCTCCATTTATTATAGGAACACATTGCTCAAATCCTTCTTTCACTGCATGGTTATCATTCATGACTTTACAACATGCCTAGTTACATCAGTACTGAGTGGGATTGTTGGGATGAACTGTGAATACATGGAAAACACTGTCCAACATCGGTAAAGTCCAAAGTGACAGACAGCCTGAGAGCTAGTCTGACCTGGACTCGGCTTGTCTGGAGCGATAGATTTCCAAAAAAAGAAATAATAAATAAATAAACTTGGTTTAACTGGTTATCTTACTTTATAAAACTTCCTCTAAAGTCTCTGATACCAGGATATGACATTTACATGCATCAAACACATAATTATAATCAGGATGCTGACGCAAATATACAGTAAATACACTGAATCATAAGTGACTAAACCAACAGCAAGCAGCACAATCTAAATAAATAAATAAAGCTGCTATCACTATCAGAGTGATTGACAGATATTTGAACACAAAGTGTGTCACACTACATTTAACAACATCTGCGTTGTTTTCTGAGTCACTTTATACAGGATACGTCTTTAAGCATTTGAACTAATTAAAACCTGCACTTTGGATTAAAATCAAAATAATATAAATCTGCTCATCTATGACTCTAATTATTTATATGCAAATATTACCTGTGATTTACAAAGTTAAAGCAAGTACTGTGTATCTTTAAGGATGTTTTAGGGGTAAGGTTGCTTGATTGACAGGTGCCTCAGCCTATTATAATCAGGCAGGGTGTTTACCACTTGCTTATCCAACCTCAGCTCCATCCAATGTGTCCAAATAAGGATTTTCTGACAGTGTAACTAAAAAAAGTGCCAGAAAGGCATCAATACAAACACCTGGATTCAAAATGTCTTTGTCTTCATTGAGCATTTCAACGAACTTCGATGTGAGCCTTCAAGCTGGAGCAACAAGATGATTTTTTTTTCTTCTCAGCATATGTGGCTCATACACTGAATGTGCAGTGGCTGGATGACTAACCGGAGCTAATGGCGTATCAGTGCATGTATAGAGGTCTGTTTATGGAAACAGCAGGGTGACAGACAGAGCGAGAACGCCAACACACCGGGCGAATACGTCTATGCTCCTGTCACTCAAACCTCTCTCGCTGTTCAAGAGCACAAAGCCAGAGATTAAACAAGCGGCGCTCGAGGTTTATTCATGTGCTGAAAAGCGGCAGGTTTTTTGATGAGAGATGCAGCGATGATAATAATAACTCATTCTTTTTTTCCTCACGCTCACAACGAGCCTGAAGTCAACGTAGCAACGGCAGCAGCAACCCAGATAATCATTGTCATCTGTTCTGGTTGTTGATATTTTGCAGTGTGTTTAATTGTGTTGTCATGAGAAAGAGGAACTTCATAAAACAACAAAGGGACAAGGCCATGACAAAGAGGTTTAACCTTAAAGGGCAACAGAACAGAAATGACACCAATACAAATACTTGTAGCAAGACAGGACATTTTATGGTGGGTGGCAGCTAGCACGGTGCATTATTGCTATGATGGTGGCGTGTGCAGTTATGTAACGACTTGGCTTTTATAGCCTTTGGAAAAGAAAGCTGGTTCCTATATGGTTTGCATTGTACCAAACGCTAATTAGCACCAAGAACCAGTTGGTGGAAAGGAGGTATGGATGTAGAAACAATGCTGACATCCATAATGTTGGTATTTAAAGTTGGTTGCTAAGGGATTACTGTGTAGATGCAGAGATGATGCAAACAGCTTCCTTAGGTATTGTTCACCTCCTCTAATCTGTATCTACACGTCAGGGCTGCAGCGGATGAGCAGGTAACACATGAGGACTGCAAGCACTATGACATTTCTGATGCCAGTCAATATTGCTAATACTTAAGACAAGCCAGATTTCAGAGGTTAACAGCAGCTCGGTGTAGGTTTTCTATTTACAGCTCAGTGTTGGATTTCAGCAGCTGATATCATCGCCACTACGTTAGACTCTTACATCATACATATCACGTTTAAATCACAGTATATTCTCCACAGTAGCAACATGTGTGTGATATAAAGTGACGATGGGCTCACTCACTTCTAGGACTTACATTCAGGAAACTTCTATTTAATATTTTCTCATTACTGAATAGGAAACAACTCCTGTGCCGTCACTTTGTTAGCATTCCTTGATTAACTCTGACAGGGAGCGGCAATTGCATATCTGAAGAGGAGAAAACTAGTCTTTCTTTGAGCTCGCGTAACGTTACTCTCACTGTCAACAATCTTTTACAGCATCAGAAAACTGAGAAAACACGAGAGGCCCAAGCTGACAAATCAGTTGGCGTCATAGCTCCAGCATTTAATTCAAGCTGGCACACATCATCTATGTTTAGCTTGAAAGCCCACAAACAAGCTGCTGTAGGTACCTCAAAAAAATGAAACAGAGCAAAATGCACCTAGTAGCGTTTACAGTGAGGGCAATGCACACCAGCGGCTTCTTCATGCAAGTGTTGACACTTCAGGAAACTGTGAATCACCATCTCATTTCTCCACAATCAACACTTAAGAGAATACTTTATCTCCTTGGATCACTGAATCCCAAAATGCTCTATTAGTCAATGTTAAAAAAAAACTGTTTTAAACTCTTTAGATGTGCACCAAAAAGTTCATTGGCTCAGGGCCCAATGGTGCTCTAGATTTAATCAATATCTGGTAACAAGTTATAGAAATATCCTGCAAACTATGAAGACTGGAAAATACCACGCTGGTTTAAGGACAGATTAAGGACAGATTAAGGACAGCCTAAACTGTGTACACAGGAAGCTCTTACAGTATAAAGACGGTAGTGTTTAATGCACGTTTTCACATCACTGACTTTCTTTTCTAACAGCCTGGAGGAACAATAAAGAGCACTTTACTGGATGCTCCAGAGACATTATAGACTATTGTATGTTTACTAGGAGGTTATATGTAATGGTAAGAACTCAGATGTAAGTAATAAAGATAACGAGTCAAGGAAACTCTCTATTGTATTAGTCTGAGTGTTATGATGGACATAATTTACCAAATATTCAGCATCAATTACATCTGAAAAACTCAAACCCACAACTGTTGATTATTTTAAACTTGCTTCATTCTTCATTTTAGAAATTATTAGTCAAAAGTCATCTTTCTGCACCCATCACTGCAAGTTCAACCTGCAGTTTAAACTTGCATAAATTGACTTTATGCACAACACTGACTTATCATCAGCTTTTCAAGTTGCTTATTTCCACATCCAGTAGTCAAACAGCAACATCATCATTCATTAGGAGTCATGTTTCTGTCCACCTGCTGAATATAAGTCCAATATTCACTCTCTTTTAGCTCTGTTTTTACTCTCTACCAACTCCTGAGGGAACTATCTGGCTCTTTAGCTGCTAAATGCTCCACTATGTTCACCAGCTATCTACAGATGACGGTGTCTGTTTGCTGTTTGGTGCTGAGCAGGTAGTGTACAATGGCTTTTTTTTTGTTTTACCAGCCTGCTGCAGCCACATATGACTCTATGGGAGCACTGAGAGTGAACCAAAACAGTAAAGTTGCAGTTGGACAGCTAAACAATGAGCTGAAACTCACTATAAAGCTCAGTGAAGCCGATAGGAGCTGCAGAGTCACTGATAGGTGCATCAATATGAGACATGCACACACACTGTCATTTCATATATTGGCATTATAAAAAAGCAGATTAGAGCTTTAACTACTGCAGCCTGAAATAAAGCAACCACATTGTCAAGAGGCTGTGTTTATGATGCTTTTGATGCAAAAAAAAAAAAATCTAAATGTCTCTAATTTCCATGTTTATTTACTGTATTTCTGTTTGACATCACAGCTCATAAATGTTCAACAGCAGCTGCCGCGAATATCAGGTGTCGCAGCTTCTCTCCCGCACATGAATACAGCACAGCATCTGTTTTAAGCTGCAATACGATGGTACAATAACTTCAATCTCACTCTGGGGATCACATCTAAAGTACGTTTAAAGCCTTTAAGTTTATTGTCATACTGTACAGAAAATATATGGAAAGACACATAGAGAAAATATGCATAAAAAACATGACAGTGACACAGTGATGTGCTTTAGTAAATGGTATTCAATAAGTATATAAGAGGACGTGATTTGTTGCTGTCATCATGACTTCATCTGCAGATTTGTGATTTCCCTACATATGTTATGATGGTTGCTGTTTTATTAAGAGATCAGACACAACAGTCACCTGTAATGTACGTTAGACGATCATTTTCCTTTTCTCACTGCTTGTATTCTGGTCTATCTCCTGCTCCTCCTGCGTCTTTTGATGGATTCTTGGCTGCATGATTGTTGGATGTTGGTGCAAAATTATCTAGATGTGTTTTTCTTTTTGATGAAGGAGAAGATCAAACCTCAGATGATGTAAAAACATAAAGGTTTAGTACAAAAAATATGTTTGTATTGTTCAACTAAGATATCATAAAGTATTGATTTGGTATTTGTGCAAAAACTCAAGTATCGTGTCTACATTAGTGTCTAATAAATACAAATGACATCGACCAGCTCTGCTCTTTGCTCCTGTCTGGCACCAAAACCTTTTCTCCATTCATCACATTCAGGATGGATCGAAGGTACTGATATAATCTAAATGTGACGCCACTGTCCTCCACATTGAGCCAGTTCAGTACTGAAACCAAACAGTACTGAATGAAGCCAACAAATGCAAAACTACATAAGCAGCAATGTGTTTTTTTAGGGGTGTATTTTCCTTTAAATGTGCAATAAAGCTGCTCCAGGTTACTATGGCTTAGTTCTGTCTCTGCATGTGATTGGCTACGAGAAGATATTTGCATCTCACACCCATTTACACACACAACCACTTCTCCAACACTATCTGACGCACACCTTTGATATCTGTTTCATTGATGCACACATGCACACACACGCACATACACAGTGACAGCCCTTCTCCCCAGTGCATTACATTACATAAAGCTAATCAATGCACTGGCTGCTATAAATAATTCAGGCTCTCTTCCATCCATCACCAGCCGAGATGCTGCTGCTGCTGCTCGGTGCTCGGTGCTGGTGACGGCACTGCAGAGGACCGGAGCCGGCCAGGCCCTCCTCATTCAGCAGCGAGAGATCTGCCTCATCCCTCACCAGTGGTTTTCAGTGAAAAGCAAACAGCTGCAGCCCCCTCATCCTCCTCTTCCTCCTCCTCCTCCTCTTCCTGATCATTCGCAACTACAGGCGCGATACGGCGGTGAAATAGGCAAGAAGATCAGCCTTCACCTGGATGGAGAGATAGATAACGCCGTGCAATAGAGGAGGAGGAGTAGGTGATGGAGGGAGTGGGGAGGTATGATCTGCAACACGCCTTGATGTTTTGGCACACCGGGTGTCCAAACTGAAATATGAAACCGTGATTTTGGACAGAAAGCACGCACGTACACCTCTCCTGCCGGGCTATGTTGCATTAAAGCAGTCTGCCAGGTGAACCTGACTGATACCTGCAGCCTGCAGACCGTCTGTCGCCTGGATGAGTGTGTGTTTATCTGCACAAACACACACAGAAACACACACACACACACACACACACACAGATAGACGCACACACACACCAGCAGTTCACGCCTTAAAAAAGCCCATGCGCACCCTTTCTCTCACCCCTCATCATCATCATCTCCACATCGTTAACATCATCCGAGCTGCAGCAGAAATGCAAATCACTTCCATAAAGAAAAGAAAAAGAAATAAACTAACAACAACAAAAACAACAGATCATCGCAGCCCCTCCCTCCCAACGAGGCTCCTGTGATCATTTTAGCGCGCGGTGCGTTTGGTTTTACTGACCTGATGCGAAAGGGATCCCGACCAGTCTGCAGCCAAACCACCGTTTGATGCCTGTCCTATATGCTCTCTCTCTCTCTCTCTCCTCTCTAACTCCCCCTCTTACTCTCCTCTCTCTCCTCTCTCTCTCTTTGTCTCTCCACCACCACCCCCTCCTGCTCACTATTACCTCACAGCCTCCATCCACTCTTGTTTCTCCAAGACAGGAGCGAGCAAGAAAGAAAGCATATGGCAACAGGCTCAACAGCAAAAATGATTCAATATAAAACCAGAGAATCAACAGTTTTTTTTAATGCATTTTTTCTATTTCAAATTTAAAAATAACAAAAAAAGAAGCAATAAATCTCCAAACTGACCCAGACCTTGATGCAAAAATCCAGGAGAATTGCTTAAACTAGCATCAGGTCTACAGGCTCTCATCACAATATATAATATATATTTACAGGCATTAAAGTCTCTCATACATTTAAAAACATGTTTTCTTTTTGCTCTAATAGTTGAATGTTTGAGCTTCACTGTGCAGAATGATGTTTGTGCAGAGTTTGACCCCAAAAGACAATGTTCAAGTTTGGACACTAATCTGCAACTGGATCAAGATAAATGACAACATAAGTTCTGTAATGTTAGTTTTGAATATTTAAAATACTAAAGACAGATTAAAAATAGGTGTTAATGATTTGTCATATGTTTTTTCCACCACATAGATGCATTAGTGATTAGTCTTTCAATCAGTGTTTACTGTTTTTGTTAGTAGTGGTATTTCCATTTCCATTTTACTTCTACTTACATAACATTTAATAGATAAATCTTATACTTTTTACTCCAATATATTTTGCTGAGGGTTATAATTACAACAAAATAATCCTTCAAAACATAACAACAGTTGTTTATAAGGGTCAACATTTCACTTATAGTAAAATTAAAGTAGTTTTAAAACTTGTGGGACTTAAACATGTGACAGATTGTGTAATGTAGTGAGACATTAATGGCTCAGAATAGTTCGGCTACAACTAAATTAGCAACTTTTTGATAATCTGTTCATAGTAATAATTTGTTTTACTCATTTTTAAAGCAGTAATTCCAAAAATGCTGCTATTTTCAAACCTTTAATGTGATGATTTAATTATCTTTGTTGTGATGTGTGAGGGTAAACTGAATATTATTGGGTTTGGGACTGTTGGTCCAGATAAAATAAGACATTAAATGTCACCTTTGACTCTTGTAACATTCATGTTTCACTATTTTCTGACATTTTATGGACAGAAAAAAAATCAAGAAATTAACTGGTGTAATAATAATAATTGTTAGTTGCAGCCATAGTTCAGAGTGAATGCCTTGGGAACTATTTGATGAATTGGTTTTAATTGTGATATTAATAATGCCAGTTGTAGTAACATTAATAGTTGTAGTAAAACTATCAGTTGCAGTTGTGATATATGAAGCAGTAACAGAGTTTAACAACCTTTATTATAGATGCTGGCACTGATACATACAGAGGGAGAGGAGCTATTATATTCAATATTATGTGTTTATGATACTATATAATGAATACTGATGGGGTTTTTTTCTGATGTAACTATCCACTGCAGCTACAGATACTAATTTGGCTTATATGATACTAATATTGAGACAAACATTTCATAAAGACTGAAATTATGAGAGTTTGTGAAGCTGTAGAGAAACAGCTGCTAGCTAAGAGAAGAGGTGGCGCCTCCACTCTCTATTAATAAAAAATAATGCTGCAGAGTTCAGGTGTCGTCTGTCTGACTGTTTGTCGCCGGAGGCCGCTGATGTGAAGCCTGGTGTAACGCTAATGCACTCATTGTTAAAGTGTCATTACCAGCCTCATTTATCTCTGAGCAAACACACACACACACACACACACATACACACACACACACATGCATGCATACACACACTAAGCAAACAGACAGGACAGGTGCACACCACCATGTCACGCTAACAACATGGTCAAATCAGCCGGATGAGAGCAAACACCACGACAACCATCTCATGTCCTGTTCCAGAGAGGAAAACACTGAAAGCCACATGTGGAAACACTAAGAGGGTCAAAAACAGAGAAACAGTAGAAGTACAGTTTTTATATATAAATGTAAAAGCATTATATGTGTCTGCAGCCCTGGTCCCTGGTCTGGCTGTTCTGTTTTATATAGTATTACATATTCCAGTATACTGTGAAATACACAGAGAATGAGCATTGTGTGAAGTCGTTTGGTAAGGGCTTGAATACGAGATGAGATGAGATAAGATAAGATAAGATAAGATAAGGTAAGATAAGATAAGATAAGAGAGCATTACAGTGGGAAAAAAGTAGCAGCGTAAGGTTGAAAGTGTACTAAAAAGAGAATTAACAATAAATAAGACCAACAAAAAAAAGGATAAAATACAATATACAGTAAACTGGATCTTTGTATAAATACATCTGCAATATATATAAATATATATGAATGAGCAACGTGCAGAAGTTCCTGAGATTACATACAGAATATATGATGTGTAGATAAGATGTTGACACATTGCAAGTTTCAATCTACAAAAATCAGCAGTTATTTTGATGGGAAACCTTTTTGCATCTTCCAATTAACATTGTAAGTAATCATGAACACACAGATAGTATATTTTCAATTATAGCTCTTTATATTTCAAGGCATCCAGGTTGTATATGGTATGTGTTTATGTTAAAAAGAGAGAAGATAGGAAATATATATTTAATTTAAGGTAGTTCAAGTTGTCAACTCACATATTTCAGATCGGATTTTAGCTGGAATATGTACAGATGTATTTGAGAAGCTTTAAGCAAGAAAAAGAAAGAGAGGATGTGCTTGATGATGTAGCTTCAGGGAGGGTTAGGGTTAGACCCTCCTGAGTCAAATTGACCCTGTCTGTTTTGACTGTTCCTTCCTTCCTTCTGTCCTTCCCTCCTTCCTTCCTTCCTTCTTTTCCTTCCTCCCTTCATTCTCTCCTTCTTTCCTCCCTCCCTCCTTCCTTCCTTCCTTCCTACATCCCTTCCTTCCCTCCCTCGTTCCTTCTTTCTTCCCTCCCTCCTACCTTCCTTCCTCCCTCCCTCCTTTCCTTCCTTCCTACCCTCTTTCATCCCTCCCTCCTTTCCTTCCTCCTTCCTCCCTTCATTCCTTCCTTCCTCCTTTCCTTCCTTCTCCCTCCCTTCCTTCCTTCCTCCTTTCCTTCCTTCTTTCTCCATTCCTCCCTCCTTTCCTTCCTTCTTTCTCCCTTCCTCCCTTCCTTCCTTGACTCGAGGACAACAGGAGGGTTAAACTGTAAATCATGCAAAGATATTCCAGTAAATCTCCAGAATATAAGACCTGCAAATGCATGTTTCAAGTCGAGTCTGTCCTTAAACTGATTGCAACAGTAATAGTATAAAGTATATTTTGTAATTTCTCACATGAAGAAACTTAAAACTCCCTGTAGTAACTTAAAGGACGCTTGTAAACACTCAAAACACAAAAGGAGCATTACCTCAAAATGGATTCAGAAGAAATGAAGTCTTCATTTAGCAGCAGTCATTGTTTTCGTCCTCTGTGGATACAAATGTTCTGCTGCTTTCACCTCGCCACAAAATCCATCCTGTGGGGTCGAGGAGAGGTTACTTTACACAGCATTACACGCCCACCTCCACTGTGGAAAAACCTCTCAACTAATGAAATATGTAGGCAGGTCTGATTATTGGCTGGATTAAAAGGCTTAATGCTGCCGGTGTGTGAGATCAGTGTAAATGTGATAATGAAGCTGTTAATGGCCTTCGGATCGCCTCGCTGTGCTCTCAGGCCAAAGCTGCTGCTCTGTTTCATCATTCACTTTTCACTTTCTGGATTTCTTCTTATAGTATTTCACTATTTCACATTGTCTGCATATTGAAATGTTAATATTTTATGGCATTATCATTACTGGTGTGGTGCTGAAAGTCTGAAAACCACATTTTTATGATTTAACCCTCCTGTTCTCAAGTCAAGGAAGTAAGGGAGGGAGGAAAGGAGGAAGAAGGAAGGGATGGAGGAAGGAAGGGTGGAAAGGAGGAAGGAAGGAAGGGAGGGAGGAAGAAGGAAGGAAAGGAGGGAGGGTGGAGGGAAGGAAGGAAGGAAGAAAAGGAGAGAGGGAAGGAAAGAAGGAAGGAGGGAGGGAGGGAGGGAGGGAGGGAGAAAAGAAAAGAGGTAGGGAGGAAGGAAGGAAAGAGGGACAGAGGAAAGAAGGGAGGAAGGAAGGAAGGAAAGAAGGAAGGGAGGAAAGAGAGAGGAAGGAAAGAAAGAGAGAAGGAGGGAGGGAGGGAGGACAGACAGAAGGAAGGAAGGGAGGAAAGAAGGAACAGTCAAAACAGACGGGGTCAATTTGACCTGGGAGGACGACACAAAGGTTAAGTTCTTCTCTCTACTACAGTTTTACTCCCAAAGAAGCAAAAAGTCTTGATTTTATTTAGTAAAGTAAAGAATTAAAATTCATTAAATCCAAGGCATTTGAAAGTGAAATGTGACACTTCTTTTAAGTTTGAAAAACCTAACATACCTGGCTTTCATTCATGGTGTTGCTCGTTGTTGCATGCACAGAAAGTGACCAGGGTAGCTGTGTGAAGATTTAATAAAAGAGAGCTGGAGGGACAGTTCATACCCTGCCTCTTTTTAAATCTTTCTACTTTTAAAGTGACAAAAATGAAAAAAACGACACTGTTAGATGATTGACAGTCGACAGTCACTTCATTTAAAGTCCAACTCTAATAGCTTTTATAGTAATCGTCTCTTTTAGAGTCAAAAATAATATAAACTTGCTTTTCTAAATGTGTTGCTAGCAGTTTTTATTATTAAAAGAGTTTCAAAATTGTAGTACCACTACCGCATATGAAGAGCAGGAGAAGGTATTTGGGCAAAGGAAACTTAGTACATGCTCAAAAAAGTTTATCAACAAAAAACAGGAAAAAATGAGCCTCCGATAAATGAACAAACATTTAAACTTCAGTCGTTGAAACAAATAAAATCTGCAGCTTTAGAACAAGCTGCCACCTACTCTCTCCCTCTTCCTCCTCACCTAACAGGAACATACCACCTGCTCAGGTAAGTATGGGGGTGAGCTACCCAAATAATAGGCTCTCAGTGTACACAATAACCCAATTATACACACTGGATTTTTCTGTTAATGCCATTAATCACAATTTCCTGTAGCTACACACACAAACAAAGCCATGAGTGCACTAAATTATACATAATCTCATTTAAAGATAGAACAATGTCACCTATCTTTCCACATTTTAGTAATGCCCCATTCCTCACTGCCAGGGCAACCTCATAATACAAACCTGCTTCCACTTCCCCTGATTGAACAGCTGATCGGCCCCCAATGACCCGGACTGATACACTGAAAAAATGAAAACATATATAGTGGGCTGACCCTTCTAGCACATCATAAACCTGTAAATGTAAAGATAAACCATATATAACCAATGTATTCAATTACCAAAAACACCTGAAAATGATGATGATATAACCCAGAAACAACAATGATAATGTTGGGGATCAGAGCTTAGTGGAAAAGAAAAGGAGCAACCTTCTCAGAAAAAAGGTCTTTGGGGAAATATCACAAATGCTCCTTTTTATCTCAAAGTAAACAAACTGCTGCAGCTACTTATCATCATGGACAGACCGTGTGTCGTTAGCAGTGGTATTGAAGCGTAAGAGCCAAACCACGCCCCTTCCCAACGCCCCCCCTTTAGAGATGTTCCAGGAACGTCCACCTGGGAGGAGACCCAGGTCGAACAGGAGCGATTATACAGTATACCTCTCCTGGGAACGCCTTGGGATCCTCCGGGAGGAGCTGATGAGCGGCCTGGGTTAGAGGGATGTCTGGGTTTCATTGCTCAGCCTAATGCTGCTGATAAGCAGATAAGCAGCAGTAGATGAATGGATGGATAGATGGAACCAAACAAGCATCTAATGGGTGTAAAGTAACATTCGCAGGTATGTTTACATGCAGTTTAATGTGCTGCGGCTAAGCTGTTAATTAGCTATCTAGCTGCTAAATGATGTTAGAGGTGCACTTTTCCCTAGTGAAGGTTTGTTTAGTGACTCATTCAATGAGCTAAGGTGCAGGACAAAAACATGTGTTCATGTGTGTAGGTTAGATAAGAAGGAGACTTTAGCAGGAAAGTTAATGTGGGTTGTTGTTGTTCAGAGTGTGTGTAGCAGGATGCAATCAGGCTCAGTGTGACTATAGCTGCTCTTACTGTTATAAAACGACACTATCATTTAATGCACAATTTGATTTGCTTTATTGAATTGTGGTCTCCAGCTACGTCGATGGATACTTAATATTATTCATTATTCTTTATTCTTTTTAGTGATGCTCTTTTAATTTTTTATGCTCCACTTACTGCTGCAATAATGCAAATTTCCCCACTGTGGGACTAATAAAGGATCTCTTATCTTATCTTATTCGATTACATTAATGCAAAACTAGAGTGCATCATCATGAAACTTTCATAAAGATATAAAATGGAAATGTCTCTCTTTTGGTTTCTGATTTTACATAAGAAAGATGAAACAATATAGATTTGCCTTTCATACTGGTCCCAGCACATACTTTACAATTACAGGGAAAACTCATGCTGCTAAAAGTACATTGTGACTTCCAAGTGTTAAATGTGACAAATACAGTCTATTAATCAACCCTGCTTCTTATTACCAGGCTGTAAAATCAAACATAAACAATAATAATATAATAATAGCCTGATGTTAACCTTCGTGTCGTCCTCCCGGGTCAAATTGACCCCGTCTGTTCTGACTGTTCCTTCTTTCCTTCCTTCCTTCCGTCTTTCCTCCTTCTTTCTGTCCTTCCTTCATCCCTCCCTCCTTCTCTCTTTCTTTCCTCCCCCCACCTTCCTTCTTTCCTCTGTCTTTCTTTCCTTACTTCCTCCCTTCCTCTTTTCCTTTCTTCCTCCCTCCCTCCTTCTCTCTTTCCTCCGTCCTTCCTTCCTTTCCTTCCTCCATCCTTCTTTCCTTTCTTCCCTTCCTTCCCTCCTTCCTTCCTCCCTCCCTTCCATCCTTCCTTCTTTCCTCTGTCCTTCTTTCCTTCCTTCCTCCCTTCCTCTTTTCCTTTTCTCCCTCCCTCCTTCCTTCCTTCCTTTTTTCCTTCCTTCCTTCCTCCCTTCCTTCATCCCTCCCTCCTTCTCTCTTTCTTTCCTCCCCCCCACCTTCCTTCTTTCCTCTGTCTTTCTTTCCTTAATTCCTCCCTTCCTCTTTTCCTTTCTCCCTCCCTCCCTCCTTCTCTCTTTCCTCCGTCCTTCCTTCCTTTCCTTCCTCCATCCTTCTTTCCTTTCTTCCCTTCCTTCCTCCCTCATTTCCTTCCTTCCTTCCCTCCTTCCTTCCTCCCTCCCTCCCTTCCATCCTTCCTTCTTTCCTCTGTCCTTCTTTCCTTCCTTCCTCCCTTCCTCTTTTCCTTTTCTCCCTCCCTCCTTCCTTCCTTCCTTTTTTCCTTCCTTCCTTCCTCCCTTCCTTCATCCCTCCCTCCTTCTCTCTTTCTTTCCTCCCCCCCACCTTCCTTCTTTCCTCTGTCTTTCTTTCCTTAATTCCTCCCTTCCTCTTTTCCTTTCTCCCTCCCTCCCTCCTTCTCTCTTTCCTCCGTCCTTCCTTCCTTTCCTTCCTCCATCCTTCTTTCCTTTCTTCCCTTCCTTCCTCCCTCATTTCCTTCCTTCCTTCCCTCCTTCCTTCCTCCCTCCCTTCCATCCTTCCTTCTTTCCTCTGTCCTTCTTTCCTTCCTTCCTCCCTTCCTCTTTTCCTTTTCTCCCTCCCTCCTTCCTTCCTTCCTTTTTTCCTTCCTTCCTTCCTCCCTTCCTTCATCCCTCCCTCCTTCTCTCTTTCTTTCCCCCCCCCACCTTCCTTCTTTCCTCTGTCTTTCTTTCCTTAATTCCTCCCTTCCTCTTTTCCTTTCTCCCTCCCTCCCTCCTTCTCTCTTTCCTCCGTCCTTCCTTCCTTTCCTTCCTCCCTCCTTCTTTCCTTTCTTCCCTTTCTTCTTCCCTCATTTCCTTCCTTCCTTACCTCCTTCCTCCCTCCCTCCCTCCCTTCCTTCTTTACTCTGTCATTCTTTCCTTCCTTCCTTGCTCTTTTCCTTTCTCCCTCCCTCCTTCCTTCCTTCTTTCCTCCCTCCCTTCTACCTTCCTTCCTTCTTTCCTTCCTTCTTCCTCCCTTCTTTCCTTGACGCGAGGACAACAGGAGGGTAAAATAGCTCAACTTTACTTAGCCTACCATCAGTAATAGACTGCAGTGCAAGATTAGCTCCAAAGTATTCAATGAATCAGTGTGCATGTATAATATCGGGTGCAGACAGGCAATCACACTACAGCTGCTGCAGCGGAGGCAGAGTTTGAGCCCCACTGCTCAGACGTGACATGTTCAGAGTTGGTTTAATTATCGTGTCGTCCTCCCGGGTCAAATTGACCCCATCTGTTTTGACTGTTCTTTCTTTCCTTCCTTCCTTCCGTCTTTCCTCCCTCCCTCCTTCTCTCTTCCTCCTTCCTTCTTTCCTT